>NC_142743.1:22877906-23002906 GCF_051943395.1 Hippocampus bargibanti
CATTTGTCCCATTTACTTTATACGCGTGCTACAACACTTTGAGAGATGGTAGCCTGTCGCTGAGAAATAAATAAAACCCTAACTATCATGTTTTTGTGATTGTGAGACAACCCTAAGACAGTGTAGTTCTGGCGGCCCATCTAACATATTTTATGATGACATGATATGAATAACTGGTCAATGGGAACATAGTCAGAACAGACCTCTGCACTGTTTGACAAATTAAGGTGAAATAAAGTGTCAGTGTATCGGCTAAAGAGCTTAAGTGGCACACTCTCTGCACGATGGATGCTTGTGAGCTCCAGCTTTTAAACCATGTGAGAGGCGAATGACCAAATGTGAGATAGCTAATGAGGTCAATGGGTTCAAATTCAGTAAGGTGCAAATGGATGAAAGCAAGGAAAATGTGTGTGGAATTGCATGTGTACACATCCATCCATTTTCGACGGACATTTACTGAAAGGACAACCGACACATCCGGACAAGTTGCGTCCAGAATTTGTAAAATCACTTCAAATGACTTCTACTAAGCGTATTTTATGAAGATTCCACCGCATATAGCTATATTTTACCTTTTAAGACTCGCGCTGAATATTCAGGAAGTCTTGTTTTTGAGTTGATGACGATGCCTGACGTGACGTCACGTCTGGCACGCAACTTCGCGTTGATCCGGGTTGATGGCGAAATCAGAAGGAAAACACATAAATAACACGATGGTGAATCGTTTTGTGTTGCACCAAGACTACTACGTATTTGATACTAGTTGACACGAATTCCCAGCAGACAAATCAGCCCATTTACAACAGAGCTCGTGCGCCATCTTGTGCATTTTCTGGGATGCTACATTTCAGTCCAGATGGCTCAAAATGACACGAAATGACTTCTTTAATCGATTGCAAACATTTATGCTTTCCTCTTCAGAACTATGAATCATATTCATAACTGGATGAGTAACAAGAAAGCATCTTCTCCGAATCTGAAGCCATTGTTTTGATTCTGGAGCAAGGCAGTGTGTGACCAATAATGACGTCACAAAGAAGGGGGCGGGACTTTCTGAATCTGCCCAGTTTCGAGCTCATTTTGTGGCATTTTTATCGGTGTTTTGCATTTGACTCAAAATATCAGTCTGCGTGTTTTGGGGATTTTTAGATGCTATCAAACATTTTTCTGATGTCAGGAAACAAAAAAATGGTGTCGGTTGTCCTTTAAGTGGACTTCGGAATTCACTTTCATTGGTAGGGTAGTGGTTTATGCAACTCATCCTGGCTATCGTCTCGGTTTAAAGCCCTTCGTTATCAGTCTCTTTTTGATCACTCAATAAAATGGCAGCAATAAAATTGGACTTTATGATGACAAAATGTCACATGCTCTTCACCTGTCATTTTTATTTGTGTCCTGTATGTGTGTGGTATGAATCAGATTTTTTGATAGGTTGTGTTACTCAATCTAACAACCCTGTGGTTTCTTTTGTTTTGTTTTTTTCTTCCTCTGCAGAGATTGAAGCCAAAGAAGCCTGTACCTGGCTCCGAGCAGCAGGCTTCCCACAGTATGCCCAGCTCTATGAAGGTCAGCATCGTCCGACTGATTGTCGTGAGAGATAAATTGCAATTGAGGGAATTATGGAAAGGATTGTATGGATTGATTATTTTTTTTGAAGTAGCATACACCCTTGTGCAAATTAATTGCACCACACGGTGATCTTAACTGTTTGCTGGTTTAAATCATTCTAATGTTTGTGAAAAGTCCAGAACAATAGGGGTGGTATACTTGTTTGCCAGGCCTCTGATTGGATGATTAATGCATTATCTCATCCTAATCCCTTTTCCGTCGGGTATAAAAAGAAGTGGTTTTTGTCCTATAAATCAGTTCTTCTTCAACGAGATGGATACAACACCGCATATTTCTTTGCACAGCAGGACATTATTGTGATAGATTGGCCTGGCAATTCACCGGATTTGAACCCGATTGAGAATTCATGGATTCGTCTGTGTGCGAAAGATTTCACAACAAAAAAGCCCTAATTTGTACTATAATTAAGACCTGGTACAGTACAGGGACCCTTCCATCATCTGTCAAAATCTGGTCGATTCCATGCCAAAAGGCATCGCTGAAGTGATAAAGAACAGGGGAGGACACACGTCTTTCTAAAATGTATTAATTTAAATCATTTGACTTGTCAAAAAATGTAAACAATCAATTTTATGACAAAATAACATGGCGGTGCAATTATTTTGCACGAGGGTGTAACTGAAACGTCTAACCTAAGTATTACTGCTTGTCCGAGTTCACAAACTGACCTAATTGTATTCCATTTAATTGAGATAAAAGGAGTGCACGTTCTATTCTTTCGGCTAATGTACATTTTTTGGGGAATCATGCACAGCTCTACTCCTTTTTTTTAATATCACTGCAAGTCAAAATATTATTTGTCAGCAGTTCTTAGTTCATTCACACTTCACCGTGAAATGTTTTCTATTGGTCCAAATGGCTCTTTGTTGTTGTCGGTGGGGAGACTATTTTTATACACCTGTGCAGTGTGAATCAGAGGCAAATTGAGAAGCACCAAGGCTTCACAACTTATTCCGCTATACACAGTTAGGAATGTGTGCGGATGAGATGATAATAATAATAATAATAATACATTTCATTTCTAAGCGCCTTTCAAAACTCTCAAGGTCACTTTACAGTCACAGGATGATCAATGAAAAGGTTTCTTCAGCCGTCTGACGCTGAAGTGGCAGCCACATGCGTCAGCGTTCACTCAAACCGGAGAATAACTCAGATCGAAAGTTAGCTAGCTAGCTAATAGATAACTAATAGATAGCCGGCTAGCAAGTTTGATAGCTAATAGATAGCAAATCAATAGCTAGCTAGGAAGCCATGTCGATAGATAGCTAGGTAGCCAGCTAGATTGTTAACTAGGTAGCCAGCTACCTAGCTAGCTATGTAGCCATCTAGATACACATTTTCTGCTCTTATATCCGTCTCTATTGTCCTTACTGTCAAGACGATTGCCCCTCTAAAGATAAGCAAGCTGATAGACCTCTGTCAGTACAGAAAACCCAAAGTGCTGGTATTCCCTCAATAGTGTTGTCTTATCATCACTCCCCTTAGGGTTTGGATGGAGATTCCCATTCAGGGTTGGGCCACAACATTCCAACAAGCGCTTGAATATTAGCCGAGCACTTATTTGTGCGGTGATTTGCTTTTAAAGGACAACCGACGTCTCCGGACACGTTGTGTCCATAATTTGTAAAATGGCTTCAAATGACTTCTACTGAGCGTATTTTACAAAGACTCCACCGCATATAGCTATATTTTACATTTTACGATTCGCGCTGTATATTCCGGAAGTCTTGTTTTTGAGTTGGTGACGAGTCCTCACGTTACGTCACTGAAGGAACGCCCCTGACCGAAAAAAGGACACATTGTAGCAGTCCTTCCATCACGTCAATGCATTTTGCTGTACTTTGTTCAGTCTGAAAACTTCGTGTAGCACCAACAAGAGGCAGAAGACGGCGACAAAGCTCCGTGTAAGGAATTAATCAGCGTGTGGAAACGGGCTGATTAATTCCTTACCCGGAGCTTTGTTGCCATTTTCTGCCTCTTTTTAGTGCTACATTTCCCGCCCTCATATACCTCAAAATGGCACGGAATTTCTTCTTTAATCGATTGCAAACATGTATGCTTTCCTCTTCAGAACTATTTGAATCATATTCATAACTGAATGAGTAACAAGAAAGTATCTTCTCCGAATCTGAAGCCATTGTTTTGATTCACTAGCAATGCAAGACGTCTTGGCGTGACGTCACGAACAAGGGGGCGGGACCTTCTGAAACTCGCCATTTCGAGGTCATTTTGAAGTAGTTTTTGGACACTTTAAGTCATTTTTATTGGTGTTTTGCATTTGACTAAAAATACCATCCTGCGTGTTTTACGTATTTTAGATGCTATAATTTTTTTTTACTGGTGTCAGTTAGGAAACAAAAAAGTGATCTTGGTTGTCCTTGACAGGAGAGCAGAAAGAAAAAAATCAGTCGGAAGTAAGAGCTCCGAGCTGCGGCGGAGTGCCTATTGTCATTCTTCAATCAATCGCTCAGTGCTCCACATCCCCCCTGCCTGTTGCCTCTGAAAGCCGCAGCTGGGTTTGTTTGGTCGGATAAGATGCCACTTCCTCTTGTAGCTTTTTATGCCGGCTACGGGGGGGGGGGAGAGCGAGGACGGAAGATCTCCGTGGGTGTTTCAGTGTGTTGTTGTTGAGTTTGATCTGAACTCATTGAGCTCTATCTCCCTTCAGATGCCCAGTTTCCCATTGACATCTCTTCAGTCACCAGGGACCACGACTTCCTTGATCGAGATGCCACTGAGGCTCTCTGCAGGTGGGACTCGTGCGAATATAAATCCTTTCTCCTTCCTCTGATGTTATGATCCATTCCTGCTGCTTCCACTGCCTCTTTTCTGTAATTATCTTTCGGTGCTACCAAAATAAAAGCATAAGGGTTTGACTTCAAACGAAAGGGTGTTTGGGAAGTAGCCTAGGGGATGAAACGATGACATGATAAGTACATTGCTCTTCTTTACTCTTAGCCCTTTTTTATGTTTTCTGATTCCAAGGCGGATGTCCTTTACCTTCACTTTTCCCAGATATCACTTTTTCCCCAATAACTATCTTATTTCAATAAACTTTTCTGTTTATGCTGAGGTGTCTATGCATTTACTGGTGATACCTCAGCTCACGAACATATATCGTTCCCAGAAAGCGTTTATGAGGCGAAAAGTTCGTCTTCCGAACATTTATTTCCTATAAGAAACTATTAAAATGAGATTAATCCGTTCCCAGGTCCCCATAAAACATAATTTTCTACTAAATAAGCCTTAAAACTACACAAAAAAAACATTATTTTATGTATAATAAATGTTCTATTGGATTGTAACTAAAGAAATAAACTACTGTATAATAAAGTTGTTTTATTTACCTTTGTGATGGCAGTTGAGCTTGTGCGCCATCTCGTGCTTTTTCTGGGCGCTACATTGGAGTTGATACGGAAGGACTTTTTTAATCGATGGCAAACATTTATGCTTTCCTCTTCAGAATTATTTGAATCATATTCATAACTGGATGAGTAACAAGAAAGCCTCTTCTCCGAATCTGAACTCTCTGAAGCCATTGTTTTGATTCCGGAGCCGGGCAGTTTGTGAAGGAGTATGTTTGTGTGATGTCACGAACAAGGGGGCGGGACTTTCTGAATCTGCCCAGTTCCGAGCTCATTTTGTGGCAGTTTTGGTACACTTAAAGTTATTTTTATTGGTGTTTTGCATTTAACTAAAAATATCAGTCTGCGTGTTTTGAGTATTTTAGATGCTATAAAACGTTTTTTCTAATGTCAGTTAGGTAACAAAAAAATGGTGTCGGTTGTCCTTTAAGTAACAGGAGGTGGAAGGGGCTGATTGAGGTTAATGGCGTTTTCGTGATGCTAGGTTCATCAAATTCAATTTTTCAGTAATAAAGCACAGCAGGTGTGCATTCACACATCTGGAAGTGATCATATCAATGTCGCCCCCCCCCAACTGCTGCCACCCCCACCTCCTCCTGCCAAACTATTCCTCAGTTTCCATCCCTTCATCTCCCCATTGTTACATGATCGCCTGTAAAAGCTCTCCAGAGGGACCCCGCCACTCTCGCTCCCCTTCACCAGGTGGCTGGGGGATAAGCTTTCTGTACCCCCCACCCCCTCCCAGATTTTGCAGTCACTTCAGCAGATTACATTCTCTCCCTTTTGCTGCCTCCCACTCATTTGTTTGCAGTTCATTAAGGAGCCTGAGAGACGACTGGCGACTGTCTTCTTTTCACTCCCCCCTTTTCTACTTTCTTATGCCCTTTGTGTTCTGGGGTCTATTTTTTTCCGTAGATACTCATAAAATTGTCAAAAAATTGATTTAATTCAATAGTTTCACATGTAATGTACATTCACAATACCCAATGAAATATTTCCATAATATTGCAAAAGTCGGAATTATGATTTAAAAGTCGGAATTCTGAGTTAAAAGTCAGAGTTCTGAGTTAAAGGTCGGAATTTTGGGTTAAAGATCGGAACTTCAAGTTAAAGGTTGGAACTTCAAGTTAAAGGTTGGAATTTCAAGTTAAACGTCGGAATTTTGAGTTAAAGGTCGGAATTATGATTTAGAATCGGAATTGTGATTTAAAAGTCGGAATTGTGATTTAAAAGTCGGAATTATGATTTAAAAGTCGGAATTCTGAGTTAAAAGTTGGAATTTCGAGTTAAAGGTCGGAATTATGATTAAGAAGTCGGAATTATGATTTAAAAGTCACAATTCTGATTTAAAAGTTAGAATTCTGAGTTAAAGGTCGGAATTTTGAATTCGAGGTCGAAATTATGAGTTAAAGGTCGGAATTATGCGTTAAAAGTCGGAATTCTGCGTTAAAAGTCAAAATTCTGAGTTAAAAGTCGGAATTTGGAGTTAAATGTGTGTGCGTTACTTCCGGGTTGAATGAACGCTGGGGCGTGTGGCTGCCGCTGCTCACCCACAGAAAAACTTATCCTGTGACTGTAAAGTAACCTTGAGAGTTTTAAAAGGCGCTGAAAATGAAATGTATTATTATTATTATCATTATTATTATTATTATTATTATTATTATTATTATTATTATTATTATTATTATTTTAAAATATAATCTGTTGATTGCTTATGTTTCATTGCAGGAGGCTCAAAACTCTCAACAAGTGTGCTCTAATGAGACTGGAGATTTCACCGCAAAGAAAAAGGGTAGGTTTAAAGCTCACCCACTCCCTGCAACCGCATTTGCAATTCATCACCTCAACAATCAGTCCAGCTACAGGAGAAAGCTGTATTATACTTCTCTTATGAATGTGCTGGATCCAGCGTATGTCATAATAAGTGGAACTGCAAGAAGCCCAAAGGGATTGGAGAAAAGGCTTGAATCAATGAAATCATGAGGCGGCAGGTTTCCCCTTAAAGGACAACCTCTGGACAAGTTGTGTCCATAATTTGTAAACTCACTTCAAATGACTTCTACTGAGCGTATTTTAATAAGATTCCACGGAGATACGGGAGGACTTCTTTAATCGATTCCAAACATTTATGCTTTCCTCTTCAGAACTATTTGAATCATATTCATAACTGAATGAGTAACAACAAAGCATCTTCTCCGAATCTGAAGCCATGTGTTTGATTCTAGAGCAAGGCAAGACGTCCTGGCATGTAGTTTTGGGACACTTTCACTCATTTTTATTGTTTTTTTGCATTTGACTAAAAATATCAGCCTGCGTGTTTTGGGTATTTTAGATGTTATAAAACATTTTTTTCTGATGTCAGTTCGGAAACAAACAAATTTCACTGAATCAAACACGCTTCTGTCTGTGTGTTCCAAGTAATGTCGAACCTGAACAGAGATGGCCACTTGGAGACAAGAATGGCTGTCTTTCAAGCAAATTAACCTTAATTCCTTAATGGTCTTAAGTGCCACACAGTAACACCCTTGTCCCGTGTGTGGTGCTATTCATTGGGGTGACCTTCTCTGTGTCACCTTTCGTTTCGGAGTTTGGTAGTCAAAGAGGTCATTTGCCTTCCAAGTGGGCTGACAAACAAGCCCTTATACTGCGTAGGAATGCATTGATTCCCCCCCCCCCCCTCAAAGCCTCCTCATGGCTCTCTTAGATTCGTGGCTACGCCCCTAGTATGGACATCGACCAGAATCATCATCAGTTGTGATGTTATAGAAATACATTTGAGCATTTGGCCCATCACGTACACCAAAGTTGTGGTCTGAGGGCGGATTGTCTTGGTGATGGTCTTCACCCAGTTCAGTCTTGATCCAACCTGTCGACAAGAATAGATTTTCTTTTGAACAGTGATCACAATCCGCAGCATTGCTTGGAGGAATGCTTTTAAGAATTGATGATAAGGTATCTAAAGTGTTGCCAAATGTTTGTGTAGGTGTATTTGGTGTATCAGCTGCTGTCTATTGTTATCTCACATTCCAAAAAAAAGTATAAAATCAGTAAAAAGCCATTGTGGAATGTGTTGAAACATCCCAAAGACTCTTTGATTGTTTTTCATAAATCATTAATGTTGATTAACAGCCTGGTTAAATATGGGTTTGACACGTTGTAAAAAAATTAAAGAATTGATCTGGATTGTAACTACTCATTTGCAAGCACCATATCTTTCTAAAGGGTTTGTGGTCACCATAGGTTAAGGGTCAACTAAGTTACTTTCTTATAGGGAGGTGAGTTCACCTGTGGAATCTGGGAGAATCGACTAAGTGTAGAATGACAGGCAGTATCAGTGAAGTTGTCTGACACAACTAAAATACCAACGGATTGGATAAAGACCGTGTAGGAACTGACTGGCTGGCTGGATTGCAATCTACGGCATCAGAATGGAATTTTCTGAAATTGCCAGTGGGCCTGACATATTTCAACCACACTGGGGGAGGTGTCCATTTAGGGAAGATGTATACTATGATGTAAATGCCTCCTACATTGACTGGCTATTAGCTATCTATTCGCTGTCTAGCTAGCTAGCTGTTAGCTATCTAACCGGCTGACTGGCTAATAGATAGCTAATAGATAATAGATAGATACTAATAGATAGCTAGTATATAGTGAATAGGTAGCTACCCAGCCGAATAGATAGCTAACAGATAGCCAGCTAGCTAGCTATATAGCAAATAGATAGCTAATAGACAGCGAGCCAATGTAGGAGGCACATTTACTCAGTATGCATCTTCCTTAAATGCACACCTCCCCCAGCTTGGTTTCAATGTGTCAGGCCCACTGGCAATTTCAGAAAATTACATTTTGATGCCGTAGATTGCAATCCAGCCAGCCAGTCATTAGCTATGTAGTAGCTAGCTAGCTAGCTAGCGTTTTATTTATTTGAGTTATTCCGGGTTGAGTGAACGCTGGCACATGTGGCTGCCACTGCTCACCCACAGAAAAACTGATCTAGTGACTGTAAAGTGACCTTGAGAGCTATCTATTAGCTAGCCAGCTGTGTAGCTGGCTATCTATTAGTTATGTTTGCTAGCTCGCTGTCTGGCTGGCTGTCTTTTAGCTATATAATAGCTAGCTAGCTAGTTAGTTGGCTATCTGTTAGCTCGCTGGCTGGCTATCTATTAACTATGTAGTAGCTAGCTAGCTTTTTATTTATTAGAGTTATTCCGGGTTGAGTGAACGCTGGCGCATGTGGCTGCCGCTGCTCACCCACATAAAAACTGATCTCTAAAGTGACCTTGAGAATTTTGAAAGGTGCTTATAAATGAAATGTATTATTGATATTATTACATGGTATGCAAATATTTTTTGTGAAGTCTGGAAATGATGGAACATGTTACTCGTCAACATGAATAAACTAAATTAGGCATTAGGGAATCAAGTTTCTTGATTTTTTTTTTTTCTACATTTTTTTAGAATTATGTAAATTTCGGAAACCTGTACGACTCCGTGCAATGACGATCGTTGTATTTGTCTTGAATGTATTGAAAGAGAGAAATAATTGACTCTCTTGCTGTCTGTTGTACAGAGTGAAGACTCAGATGAGGATGAGCCGTGTGCTATCAGTGGCCGCTGGACATTTCAGAGAGACAGTAAGCGCTGGTCCCGGATGGAGGACCTGGAGGTTTTCTCCTCATTGTACACAGATTGTGCACCGTCATCTTCAGCAAAGGACCAAGTATCCAAAAAGACCAAACTGGCACTGTGCGAGGGAAATAGTTCTGAAAGCGTTCTAACGGATCTCAGTGAACAACCAGAAGTGAGTTCCATCCATAGCAGTGGAAGTGGCGGAAGAGCAGAGGAGAAGCGTTGTAATCCAAGCATTCATTCCCCAAACGAAGTCATTGCCGTCGGAGCGACGCGAGCCAGCTCTGTAGCGAGTATGTGTTCATCATCAGGCACAGGCGGGTCAGTGTGTGCCAATGAGGACTCTCTGTCCGATGGGCTTCCTCCGTCTCCCTTGGAACTCGGACAGTTCACCTTTGATCTGAAAACGGGAGAACTTGGAGGAAGTCTGGATGGTGGCGGGAGCAGTGGTAAAAGCACAAGATCACGTGCCAAGAGCTTCCTCAAGAGAATGGAGAGTCTACGGCTCCGCAGTGGCACCAGTTCTAAGAGAAAGAAGAAAGGGAGCATCAGCGGTGGGAAGATTGAGATCAGCGGCCCTGTCATCAAAGAAGGTCTTGATGATGACAAGTTGCGGAGACTCAACTGTGTAGATATCCCAAGTCTCAACCTCAACCAGAACCTCAATCACCAACAACATCCAACCCAGACTATGACACTTAACAGGAATCGTTCTGTGTCCTACTCAACTCAAACGAGCAACGGTAGCACTGGAAGCACCGGGAGCAGCCAATCGGAAGCCAGCAGCGGCAGTGCGGTGAGCACCCCAAGCCCGGTAACCCGAGCTCGTAGCCACAGCACCGCGGCAGGCTCCGGTAAGAGAGGGGGGATGTACTTGGAGGGTTTTGACCCCTTCAGCGTTCTCCAGCAAGCATCCGATCGGCAGCCGACGCCCAAATCGGCCCCACCTATCCCATGCCAAGCAATTACTGATATGAGCATTGATGAGCAGAACAGAAGAAACAACCACAGAATTCAGGAGAATGGCAGACAAGCTGAGGAAGAGGAAGAAGACGAAAGCAGGATCTTTTTCTATTTACCGGAGGGTCACAAGCCAGGCACTTTCCCCAAAGCGCTACAAGATGGGAGTTCACGCAAAAACGACAGTAGTGATAACGGAAACCCCGTGATCCTGAGAGGACGCCAAAGTAGGCGCCTACGTCGCGTCTCGTCCAGCTCAGTGGACAGTCGCCTCAGTTTTTACGACAATGTCCCATACATGTCGCGAGACGAGGCTGCAGAGGGGGATGAGCGGAAACTGGAGGAGGTGCTGCAACATGTAAATGGCCTGCAGCATTTCGTGAATGCCTGGTCCGAGGCCGTGGCGGCTGGCGAGGAGGAAGATGAGGAGGACGAGGAGGAGGAAGGAGACTCAGATTCAGTGTTGGACTCTGCCTCACCGTGTCCATCGTCCCCTCTGCAAAACCATCTAGAAGAGACTGAAAATGGAAGTGACCAAGACAGCACAGGAAACCCACTGGCGGAGAGCGAGGATGGGTTGCGGGAGAGGAGGGACTCGGGAGTTGGGGCATCATTAACAAGAACCAGCAGGTCAGTCGACAACCTCAAAAGTGCCTTACCGTTGATTTTTCTCCTTGTATAGCACTTTGTATACAGTTGAGTTGAGTTTTACTATGCAGTTTGTACAAACTTCATAGTTCAGTCATGATTTTTAGAAGGAAAAAAAACAGCATTGTGATTGTCTACAGACCCCTGATTCTGTAAACCTTCCGGCCAACGTTACCTTCATTTTATACGAATGGAAAAAGACGTCAGTTCCTGACATCAAAACAAAGTCTAACAGCACAAAGAGTACTCTATAGCTGGTGACAGCAAAAGATGAACAGGAGACACGCTCTCCTTATGTAATGCTCAGGAATGCTGTTTGGTCTCCAGGGAGATCGTTGCTACTTTTCTAGGAATCCACCGACAGGCTTACATTTGGTGACAGGATTTTTTCGACAATCTCCTGATTGATGTGTACACAAATCCCTGTAATCCTTAAAACTGGATTGGATTGGATTGGATTTACCTTTGTTAGTCTCGCAGTGGAAAAATTGACATTTCACAGCAGCAAAGTTATGAAAGGAAGACGAAAGGAATGAAAGAAGTAGAAAAACAAAATACATGAGCTGCTGGAAAGGCAGCCACTCTTACGGTGCCATCTTGAAATCATGGATGATGGATGTGTGTATGTGTATTCGGGCTTTTGTTTGTATGCAAAAGAAGCACAACTGCTTCATCTCAACGCAGCTCTCTTCTTAACATCTGCCATTTCCTGTTTTATTTTTATTTTTTTACCCCGTGCTCCAGGCCACAGAAACTCCGCTGGTTGAGCTTCCACAACTCCCATCGGCCCAGTTTGGCCTCAGCCCAGCTCCAGATTAGCAGCCAGTCTGTACTGCAGATGAATCTTCTTCAGAAGCTCTCGCTGCTTCAGCTCACCGCCTTGCTAGAGAGGCACACCCCAACGAACAAACATGGCTTCAGCTGGTGAGTTGACTGCACGACGCCACACAAAGAGAAGACCACAGTATTATATGGTTTTGAAGCCAGGCGCGGATTTAAAAAATGGCAGTCCGAGACTCAATCCATGCTTTGGTCTCCCACCCGCCCGTCCGTCTCAGTTTCCCCGCATCTGCAGGTCATTGTATAGTGGGGTGACGGCTCTCGTCACAGGTTCGGTTTCACATTCTTTTCCCAGACCTGTAATTGCTGGGAAGGGGCTTATATTGTCCTTTACTCGAAGGGGCAATCATTGTTGTTCACACGCATGGTGTTACGAGAGCTGCAAACTGGAAAGATCTGTCGTTAACAATGATCCTCCATCTTTCCTTCTCAATCACCTTCATTCTTCCCACAATTGTCCAATTGCTTTGAGTATACCATATAGTTTCTGTCGTCAACTGCAGATAGTTTTTTTTTTCTTTTTCGTTTTTCCTTTTTTTAAACTTAAATGTACACATGTGACTGGGACCAAAATTGCAGGGGGAAATCCACAAGCTAGAGATATTTATAAAACAAAAAACATGAAGTACAGCAAATCCACAAAAAAAACAAACAAACAAAAAAAACATCAGTTTTGTAAATGTCGGTAAGGCTCTAGCAACAGTGCTATACATTATTGTCTGAGTAAGAAGACTATCCAGAAAAGGTTCCGTGAAGAGATGTGTTATTCCGGGACCGTTTTTTTCCCAGCTCAAGGTCAGTTTTGAGTACTAGAATGGAACTTTGGGGCTGCGCTCAAAGACAGCGGCCACTTTTGTTGGCAGCTGGAGCACTCCACATATTCAGAATTCCAAAGTCCGAATCATAATTTGCTCCCATTGCTATGTACTCCCAAAATGGTGTTCTCAGAATAAGTCTGAGTGTTCCGAGCATCGCCACAGACAAAGATGAGCTTGTTCAGAATCACGTGTAAACATTTCTATATTCATCACTCTGACACCCTGATATGTTTCAGTGGTGTAAGGACACACAGCAAACACACAGCCGATACAAATACAGTGATGCCTCAGTTTGGCTTACGAACTTTTCGGTTTACGAACGTTAAATTGATGAAAACATTGACCTTGGCATACAAAGTACTTTTCGGGATAGACACGGGACTGCCACAATGAGTGATGTGTCGTTCGTGAACGAGCCCGTTCTCCTAACAAGAAAATGTCAGCTGGCTTGATTTGGTCGTCGGTTAAAGCCACGCGATTGGTCAAGAACGCAGCAGTAAATGGCGGGTTTTACAGACAGAGAGAGAATGAGGCTGTTCTCCAAAAAACAAAATGGCAGCCGCCTTTTTTTGTCCTCTATTCCCCGCCCCCAGTCTTCGGTTAAAGCCACGTGATTGGTCAAGAACGCAGCAGTGAGGGGAGGTGGTTTAAACATTAAAGAGACAGGCAGACGACAGAAAGAGAGTGACAAAATGGATAGAAAACAGTGACATTTGGACTCGTTTGAACTTTGATAAAAGCAGAGTGTAGACTGCAAGATTAAAATAACCCATCAATCAGGCTCCACAAATAACCACAAGCCATTGGTACACTTAATGCAAAAAGCTATCAACCCAGCTAAACAGAACTCAATTGATGAGGAACTAGGTAAAATTATCGCAGAGAAAGCACCTACAAGGGATCATTCCTCAAGATGGTGAAAGAAGAAGGCTACGTTCCTCATCAAGTGTTTAATGCTGATGAAACCGGCCACTCAATTCCATCAAGCCATCAATGACCATCACTAACAACTTTATTATATAGTACTGTTTTTTTTAATTATAATACCATAGCACATTTATTATACATAAAATAAGGTATATTTTGTTAGTTTTAAGGCTTATTTGGTTGAAAATTATGTTTTATGGGGACCTGGGAACAGATTATTCTCATTTTAATGGTTTTCTATGGAAAATTAATTTTTGGGATACACACTTTTCCCCTTACACATTCTGTCTGGGAACCAATTAAGTTCATAAGCCAATGTATTACTGTATCCTTCTCATGTTCTTCTCTCAGCAACCCTTGTCGAGGCACACTAGAAAAACAAATTACATGAAAGACAAAGAGAAGGAATAACAGCCAGGCAGTCAATTGACGTGTCTCGTGGTCATTGTGGTCATTGAAGGGTTTATGTTGGTTGAATTCCAAAGTTTGACTCATGACTTTGTGACTTAAGTAGGTTCCACATACGAGCAGTTATTTGCCCCTAAAAGAGTCATCGTAAATATTAATGAGCTGTGACTTTCTTTTTTGTTTTGTTTTTGTCTTGTATCATTTTGTTGCAGGGCGGTTCCAAAGTTTATGAAGCGAATGAAGGTGCGCGACTACAAAGGCAGGAATGTTTTCGGTGTTCCACTGCAAGTTATCGTCCAGCGCACTGGTCAGCCCCTCCCTCAAGGCATCCAACAAGCGATGCGCTACTTGCGAAACCAGTGCTTAGACCAGGTACACATATATATATAACAGAGACTTTCAGATCTTTATATACAGTGATACCCCGGTTTACGAACCCTTTGGCTTACGAACGTTTCGGTTTACGAACGTTAAATTTATGAAAATTTTACCTTGGCATTGAAACTATTTTTCGGGATACACACGGAGCTGCCACAATGACTGATGTGTCGTTCGCGAATGAGCCCGTTCTCCAAACAAGAAAATAGCAGCCGGCTTGTTTTTGTCCTCTATTCCCCGCCCCCAGTCGTCGGTTAAAGCCACGTGATTGGTCAAGAACGCAGCAGTAAGGGGAGGTGGTTTAAACATTAAAGAGACAGGCAGAGGACAGAGAGAGAGTGACAAAATGGATAGAAAACAGTGACATTTGGACTTGTTTCAACTTTGATAGTTCAAAGGCACAGTGTAGGTTGCAAGGTTAAAATTCCCATCAATCAGGCTCCACAAATAACCCGCACAAGCCATCTGTACACTTGATGCAAAAAAACTATCAACCCAGCTAAACAGAACACAATTGATGAGGAACTAGGTAAAATTATCGCAGAGAAAGCACCTACAAGGGAGCATTCCTCAAGATGGTGAAAGAAGACTACGTTACTCATCAAGTGTTTAATGCTGATGAAACCGGCCACTCCATTCTATCAAGCCATCGACCATCACAAAGGTAAATAAAACAACTTTATTATGCAGTAAAGTTTATTTCTTTAATTATAATACCATAGCAGATTTATTATACGTAAAATAATGTATATTTTGTGTAATTTTAAGGCTGAGAAAATTAGAAATTTTAAAGAAAAATTAAAGTAGAAAATTATATTTGATGGGAACGGATTATTCTCATTTTAATGGTTTCCTATGGGAAATTAATTCTTGGGATACACACTTCACTTTACACACTCTGGGAACCAATTAAGTTTATAAGCCAGACGCGCCAGCGTTCACTCAACCCGGGAGTAACACACACACATTTAACTCAGAATTCCGACTTTTAACTCAGAATTCCGATTTCTAATTCAGAATTCCGACTTCTAACTCACAATTCCGACCTTTAACTCAAAATTCCGAGCTTTAACTCAGAATTCCGACTTTTAACTCAAAATTCCGACTTTTAACTCAGAATTCCGACCTTTAACTCGAAATTCTGACTTTTAACTTGAAATTCTGACCTTTAACTTGAAATTCCGACCTTTAACCTGAAATTCCGACCTTTCACTCGAAATTCCGACCTTTAACTCAAAATTCCGACCTTTAACCCGAAATTCCAACCTTTAACTCAGAACTCCGACTTTTAACTCTGAACTCCAACTTTTAACTCTTTTTTTTTTTTTCTCAAGTCCTTACTGTTCTGTACACTTTACCGGTACATAAATTCATAAAGTTGGCTGATAAATCCCCCCCTCGCTAACAGTTTCATGCTAACGTTTATTAAAGAGTTTACATAACTTGGTGTGATGTAACATGCTAGCTGTAAGCTTGAGATTTATGGGATTTGTAAGAATTTGTATTTTCAACTAAGGAACAGCGCCTCAAGAGCAACTTTTTTTATGACTTTTCTTTGATGCTTAGCTTATTGTTGAACCGCAATACCGAATGTAATACGCGTGGGGATTGGCCTTCAAAACCTTGCTTGTACTTTCCATATAGATGAAGGGCGTAACTCCTCCTTATGTCTGTCTTTGTCCAGGTTGGTCTTTTTCGAAAGTCGGGAGTGAAATCGCGTATCCAGGCTCTGCGTCAGATGAATGAGGCCAGCGGGGCCGATGGGGGCGGAGTCACCTACGAAGGCCAGTCCGCCTATGATGTCGCTGACATGCTCAAACAGTACTTCCGAGATCTGCCCGAACCATTGCTCACCAGCAAACTATCCGAGACCTTTCTTCAAATCTATCAGTGTAAGAATGCTAGCTACCTCTTTTTCTTGTTTTTATTTATGATTGTATTTTATTTATTGTATTCTATTATGTCATTGTATTTTATTTATTATAGTATCTATGCTTGTCTGTGACTGTAAAGTGTCCTAAAGTGTACAGTCACAGGATTTATTTTTTTTTCGTGCGAGTGAGCAGCGACAGCCATTCGCGCCAGCGTTCACTCTACCCGGAAATAACACAACAGCAAACTTATGAAAGGAAAAGGAAAGAAAGAAGTAGAAAAACAAAATAGCTAGACAACTTACAGCCAGTCACCTAGACAACTAAGAGCTAGCTAGCTAATGGATAGAAAAGAAATAGCGAATTGATAGCCAGATAGCCAACAGCTAGACAGCTTACAGCCACCCAGACGTGGCGGTGCCAGACTCTGCTATGATTGGTCCCCGCTCTCAGGTTGGGGGGAGCAGAGGACTACTCCCTGCGGCTACACTGATTACTACTATTGTCCTGCCTGAGTATGGGGTCTACGACTGGCCTGATTGCCCCATTTGCTCTGGTATCACCTCAGCAACATAACTAAGCCGATGTTGCCTAAGAAGTCGGTTGTAGGAACGATCCAAATTGAACCTCACCCCACCATGGCGATTTTAGTGAAGGGTTTTGCTGTTTTATGCTGTTTTTAGGCCACAATAACAATCCTTATTCTTGACTTCAGATTTGAACACGAGGTATTCATTTATTTGTTGTCCGTTCTATATGTCATATATGGAAGGGGTGAAACATTCTAATGGATTCCCCAAATTCATAACAGCCCTCGAGAAGAAACCATAACGTCAATGTGGCCCGCGGCAAAAAATGACTTTGACACCCCTGCGATAGATGCATGACGGCTGACTCAATTTTTACGTATTATTTTTGGCCCTTTTTTTCAGGCCTGCGGGGCAAGAATTTCAACATTTACAAAGCAAACAAACAAGGCGAGTGCAGGAAATACCAATAGGATGAGGGTCACTTTGACAGACTTGGTTCATTGTGCTTTCGCTCTTGTTTCAGTCTTATTACGTTATGATCAAGATGACAGCATCTCTTACATAACCCACGTATCCATTCATATCCCACGTAAACATGTTCCGTCCTTGAGGAAAAAGTGTTCCCGGATGCAAAAAAAGCAGATAACAAAAGTTGACAGATGGGATATGTGACGTCTTCCCACGCAGATATGCCCAAAGAGCTTCGCCTTCAGGCCGCCAGAGCCGCTGTGCTGCTGCTGCCCGACGAGAACCGCGAGGCACTCCGGACGCTGCTGTGCCTGTTGAGTGACGTGACGGCCAGCGTCGGAGAAAACCAGATGACGCCCACCAACCTGGCCGTCTGCCTGGCGCCATCTGTATTCCATCTCAACACCCTGAGGCGCAAGGAGAGCTCCTCACCAAGGTGGGGTTTGGACGCGTGTTTGTCTGCAGGTGTTCATCGGGTGTTTATTGGAATCATTGGTGGACGTTGACAGTTAGTGGCCTGCTTACATAAGATGTTTGCGATAGCTTGTACAAACAGGAAAAGGGTCATACGAAAGAAACAAAAGAGCAGGATACTGTACAGTACAGTGATACCTTGGCTTACGAACTTAATTGGTTCCCACACTATGTGTGTAAGGTGAAAAGTGTGTATCCCAAAAATGAATTTCCCATAGGAAACCATTAAAATGAGAATAATCCGTTCCCAGGTCCCCATAAAACATAATTTTCAACCAAATAAGCCTTAAAACTACACACAATATACCTTATTTTATGTATAATAAATGTGATATAGTATTATAATTAAAGAAATAAACTGTACTGTATAATAAAGTTGTTTTATTTACCTTTGTGATGGTCGTTGATGGCTTGATGGAATGGAGTGGCCGGTTTCATCAGCATTAAACAATTGATGAGGAACGTAACCTTCTTTCACCATCTTGAGCAATGATCCCTTGTAGGTGCTTTATCTGCCATAATTTTAAAGTTGAAACGAGTCAAAATGTCTCTGTTTTCTATCCATTTTCTCATTCTCTCTCTCTGTCGTCTGCCTGTCTCTTTAATATTTATCCCCCACCCCCACCCCACTGTTGCTTTCTTGACCAATCACGTGCCTTTAACCGAAGACTGGGGGCGGGGAATAGAGGACAAAAACAGTCGGCTGCCATTTTCTTGTCAGGAGAACGGGCTCGTTCGCCAACGACACATCACTCATTGTGGCGCTCCGTGTGTATCCCGAAAAATAGTTTGCATGCCAAGGTAAAATGTTCATAAATGTAACGTTGGTAAACCGAAAAGTTTGTAAGCCAAGGCGTTCGTAAACCGAGGTATCACTGTAGATGGAGCGGGAAAAGAAACGAACGAGAGAGACAGCTCGTCTGGAGTGATTGCACAAATATCTTGAACGGACTTTTTTCCCCCACTGTCAGGCCTTTGTCCCAGTGATGATTACGGTTTGTACATCTAACAGTATTCTCCCTCTTGGCTTTCCCTTTCCTCTTCCTCGCAGGGTGATGAACAGGAAACAGACTCTGGGAAAACCGGACCAGAGAGACCTGAACGAGAACCTGGCCGCGACCCACGGCTTGGCGCACATGATCCAGGAGTGCAGAAAACTCTTCCGGGTTAGTTAGCCTTCATTATGGTATTTGAGAGGCCCCATCAAGCAGTACATTGTTCAATTTACAACTCATCGACACACCTCCTAACAAAGATAATAATAATAATACATTTCATTCATAAGCGCCTTTCAAAACTCTCAAGGTTACTTTACAGTCACAGGATAAGTTTTTCTGTGGGTGAGCAGCGGCAGCCACACGCACCAGCGTTCACTCAAACTGGAAGTAACTCAAATGGATAGAAAACTAGCTCGCTAGCTAATAGATAGCTAATAGCTAGATAGATAGCTATATAGTTGATCGATAGCTAGCTAGATAATAATAATAAGAAGAAGAATGTGTCGTTGTCGATACATTTTCATCTAAACAATAATAATAATAATAATAATAATCCATTCAATTCACAGTCACAGGATAAGAACAAAAATGTTTTTTGCGGGTGAACAGCGGCAGCCAGACGCGCCAGCGTTCACTCAACACGGAAGTAACGCACACACATTTAACTCAGAATTCCGACTTTTAACTCAGAATTCTGATGTTTAATTTAGAATTCTGACTTTTAACTCAGAATTCCGGCTTTTAACTGAGAATTCTGACCTTGAACTCGAAATTCCGACTTCTAACTCAGAATTTCAACTTTTAACTCAGAATTCCGACCTTTAACTCGAAATTCCGACCTTTAACACGAAATTCCGACCTTTAACCTGAAATTCCAACTTTTAACTCGAAATTACGGCCTTTAACCCAAAATTACGACTTTTAACTCAGAAATTGCGACCTCGAACTCAGAATTCTGACCTAACTCAGAATTCCAACTTTTAAATCTGAATCCCGATTTTTAACTCAGAATTCCAACTTTTAAATCTGAATTCCGATTTTTAACTCTGAATTCTGATTTTTAACTCTGAATTCCGATTTTTAACTCAGTCTTCCGACTTTTAACTCTAAATTCCGACCTTTAACTCAGATTTCCGACTTTTAACTCCAAATTCCCACTTTTTAAATCTGGTCAACTCATTTCACCTCCAGTGAATTGGTGAAATTGAATTACGAGTAGGCAAGGGGAACACTGTAAATGGGGTCTAGTCTAAAATGGTGCCTCGGGTGTATCTGCTGACAGCGTGTTGCCTCTTGCTAAAGCTGCCATATTATTAGCAAGTCGCTGGTATCTCGGTATTTGTCCCATCAACAAACATTTGGTTACATAACCATCTGATCCAATCCATGCTTGTTTTGCCCCCAACAGTGCTGTGGTAACACGGGATAAATATTTCCCACTACGGTGCAGTCCAGTTCTAATCAGAAATAACTGCGAGTGTTGTCGAGTGCGCACAAGGAGACAGCTGGGGTGGATCAACGGGAAGTAATGAGCCTGCTCCACAATTACTAATCCAATTTCAATGACAAACTCTGGCACAGTCGCCGTCAGCTGACATGCAAGAGCACTCTCAAAAGGGCCGACACGCTGAGGGTCATTAGCAGTGAGCGCTTAATCAGATTGTGGGAGAGCTTCCTGTGATGATTGCATCCCACAGTCACGACCAGAGTTACCTAGCCAAAAATTGGCCTTTAATCCAATTTGTCTTTGCCAGTCAAAACTCACAAATGGAATCCTTAAAGGACAACCGACACTAGCTTTTTGTTTCCTAACTGACATCAGAAAAACGTTTTATAGCATGTAAAATACC
Source organism: Hippocampus bargibanti (assembly GCF_051943395.1). Taxonomy (NCBI): domain Eukaryota; kingdom Metazoa; phylum Chordata; class Actinopteri; order Syngnathiformes; family Syngnathidae; genus Hippocampus; species Hippocampus bargibanti. Next base: position 22,898,703 of record NC_142743.1, read on the forward strand.
CAAAACACGCAGTATGATCTTTTTAGTCAAATGCAAAACACCAATAAAAATGACTTAAAGTGTGCTAAAACTGCAAGAAATTGAGCTGCGAATTGTGGATTTTCAGAAAGTCCCGCTGTTGGATTATTTTGATCGTTCGTCCTTGATTCATTGCTTCTACGGGCGTTGACGGCAGATGATGGTTAAATCATCAGGAAGCCAGGTGTAGAACAGGAAGTTGGTTTAATCTTGAAGACAACATTTTATACGGCGCGCAGTGTGTGACGCGATAGGATGTGACGTAATGTAAATGCGACATCATGTAAAGGAAGGCAGGATATGACGTATCAGGAAGTCCAAAATGTAAACAAAGATTAAAGAGCGATGTTTAGAGATGTTTATATGGCGAATTACCCCAACACCCGACCTCAGTTCGTGACGTCACTCTAGAATCAAAACAATGGCTTCAGATCCGGAGAAGATGCTTTCTTGTTACTCATCCAGTTATGAATATGAGTCAAATAGTTCTGAAGAGGAAAGCATAAATGTTTGCAATCGATTAAAGAAGTCCTTCCGTCTCATTTTGAAGCGTCTGGACTCCAATGTAGTGTCCGAGAAAAGGCACAAGATGGCGCCCAAGCTCCGTTGGAAATGGGCTGATTTGTCTGCTGGGAATTTGTGTCAACTAGTATCAAATAGTAGTCTTGGTGCAACACACAACGATTTACCATCGCGTTTTTCATGTGTTTTCCTTCTAAATTCGCCATCAACACGGATCAACAAAAAGTTTTCAGACCAAAACAAAGTACCCAAAATGTGTTGTGTGTCGTTTTCTCGGTCAGGGGCGTTCCAGACGTGACGTCACGGTAGGCATCGTCACCAACACAAAAACAAGACTTCCTGAATATTCAGCGCGAGTTTTAAAACGTAAAATATAGCTATATGTGGTGCAGTCTTTGTAAAATATGCTCAGTAGAAGTCATTTCAAGTGATTTTACAAATTATGGACACAACTTGTGCGGAGGCGTCGGTTGTCCTTTAATTGACAATGACTTCTTTTCATTTTGGCCTGCCCTTTATGATGAAATTACAATTGCCCGCCCCTTCCCACCAAAGTGTTAGTTGACCCTGAAAATGGCAGACTGCGAAGGGAAGATAAAATGATAAGATAAACCAGCAAGAAAACATGGCATGTTTTCATGTTATTTAGTATTCTCGGGCTCGATTCCATTTCCCATGACATAAGAAAAGTGCTGTTCTCTGTGAAGGTCTGGCTTCTCATCGGTAATTTGTCATGTACGAACCCTCGTGCATGCGAAAGCCATCAATTTACTGCTTGTAAAATTGCCACTAAAAGTATTGAGCCCTATTAGCAAAGTTTTAAAAATGTATTGCCCTTTGGCAAGATTCAAAGATAACAATCACCCGTGCTTGCTATGTTTGCTTATGTAACCTCATAACACATTCCGCATCATGCCTGCTGTAATTGCACCGACTGCTGATGAGTCTTGCTTCACACGTACATGAGCTCTGGTTTAAGTCATGCTCTGGGAAATGAAAAACAAAATGTCGGAGTTGTTTTTCCGTGGAAGTCAAATGTAAAATACAGAAACATGCATACTCCTGCGGATATATCAAATGAAAACCTGTACAGGAGCTCAAGTCCCTTTTTTTGCGAGAACCCCAGATAGTACCTGATGTAGGGGGGGGGCAAAGCCAGGCCACCAAAACCAACACGACGACTCCTCTCATTTTAAAAGCAAAAAAACAACTCAAACTCACCGGAAGCTTCACCAAAACGACGCCGATTCGGCTTGTTTGGCGCGGGTGACGCATATAACGCAAACCCAAGAGCCAGAAAAGGACTTTGGTGTCTTTCCGGGACCAAGAAAGGCCAATCGGACTGCGCCGCTGGGCTGGAGTTCTATTTATTTGCTAGCTGGCTATCTATTTGCTATCTATTAGCTAGCTACCTAGCTGGCTTTCTATTTGCTATCCATTTGCTATCTATTAGCAAATGTAGCGTTGTAGCTGAATAGTTATTAGCTATATGGCTATCTAGCTAGTTAGCTAACTGTCTAGCTGGCTATCTATTTGGGATTTATTAGCTAGCTACCGAGCTGGCTTTCTATTTGCTATCCATTTGATATCTATTAGCAAATGTAGCTTTGTAGCTGGGTATTTATTATCTATATGGCTATCTAGCTATTTCGATAACTGTCTAGCTGGCTATCTGTTAGCTAGCTACCTAGTAGGTTATCTATTTGCTATCTATTAGCTAGCTACCTAGCTGGCTATCTATTTGCTATCTATTAGCAAATGTAGCTATGGAGCTGGCTATTTATTAGCTATATGGCTATCTCGCTATTTAGATAACTGTCTAGCTGGCTATCTATTTGCTATCTATTAGCTAGCTACCTAGCTGGTTCTCTATTTGCTATCTATTAGCAAATTTAGCTATGTAGCTGGCTATTTATTAGCTATATGGCTATCTCGCTAGTTAGCTGACTGTCTAGCTGGCTATCTATTGGCTATTACAAAAACAAAATAGCAGCCTCAACAGGAAATGTACAGCGAAAAAGCGAGAATATGTATTTCGTTTGATCAGCGAGCCATATGCAATCATCAAAAGAGCCACATATGCCTCACGACCCCTGATTTAGAGCAATGCGGGAACCCGCTATACATGTTTTGGGAAAATGGACGTAACTTTTAGTGCCTGTTCACTGTCCAAGTTCCCCTCAAATAATGACCCATGCCATTAAGAATCATGGCCTTTCTGTTCTCCTACAGATCCCCGAGGAGATGAGTCGCTGTAGAAACTCATACGTCGAGCAGGCTCTGCTACCGCGACGCTTGGACGAGCTGTCAGGTAGCGACGCCGGACTTGGAGGATACCGGTCCTACTTGCGCGACAGCCTTGACGCTCTCCTCAAGGAGGCCAAAGACAAGTTTAAAGGTTACGACAGTCTCTCCACCCCTGAGCAAGCTGAGCTGGCCTATCGTAAGGTAAATTCATCACCTTGAACGCTTTATTCGTATGCGCTTCGTGGAGTTGCAGGACCCAACCTTTAGAAACTTTAGATATACAGTGAAACTTCGGTTTACGAACCCTTTGGCTTACGAACTTTTCGGTTTACGAACGTTAAATTTATGAACATTTTAGCTTGGCGTACAAACTATTTTTTTTGGGATGCACACGGCGCTGCCACAACTATTCCCCGCCTCCAGTCTTCGGTTAAAGCCACGTGATTGGTCAAGAACGCAGCAGTGACGGGAGGCGGTTTCAAACATTAAAGAGACAGGCAGACGACTGAGAGAGAGTGACAAAATGGATAGAAAACAGTGAAATTTGGACTCATTTCAACTTTGATAGTTCAAAGGCAGAGTGTAGACTGCAAGGTTAAAATTCCCATCAATTCCCACCATCGTGATGCAAAAAGCTATCAACCCGGCCAATCAGAACACAATTGATGAGGAAATAGGTAAAATTAGAAAGAAAGAAGGCTACGTTCATCATCAAGTGTTTAATGCTAATGAAACCGGCCACTCCCCTCCATCAAGCCATCAACGACCATCACAAAGGTAAATAAAATGACTTTATTATACAGTATTTCTTTAATTTTAATACCATATCACATTTATTATACATACAATCAGGTATATTTTGTGTAGTTTTAAGGTTTAGAAAATTAGAAAGTAGAAAATTATATTTTATGGGGACTTGGGAACGGATTATTCTCATTTTAATGGTTTCCTAAGGGAAATTAATTTTTGGGATACACTTCGCCTTACACACTATTTCTGGGAACCAATTAAGTTCATAAGCCCAAGGTATCACTGTACAAGCTTTTAAAAAGGGATCGGCAATCAGTCAGCATGTCTCTTGAGTGTTACCAGGCCGGAAAAGTCTCTTCTCGGGCTGTCTCTGTTTCCCGTCCTGCCTTCCTCTCTGTCCCTTTTTCTCTAAATATCTTGTGGAAAAGCAGCAGTTAAAGTTTCCTGTATTGAGAAACGCATCCGTGTGAAACTAGCCTGGCCCCTTGGCTTTTCATTCCTTCCCCGGGACTGGACCGTGTCCCACAATGACATCTAGTCTAGTCTCACACTCGCATTCGCGTATGTAGCAATCTCCCAAAGGCAACACTTCCCATGTTTAGTGTGTAAGAAGGGTTATCTGAAAGTCACAAGGCCTCAGGATTCAACGTGCCATCTTTATCATCTGATGGAATGGGAGGAAGAAGCTGGCCGTTGTGCCTGAACACATCACTTTGTAAATCAATAAATCAAGGACACACGACGTAATCACGTAAAGAAGTCAGGCCTGTGTAAGCTCTCAGTCGTACAGGAGTGGTCCATCGATGAAAAGGTTTCTTCAGCCGTCATCTGTACTTCTTTGAAGGTGTCGGATGTTTCGCTTCTTATCCAAGAGGCTGGCGACTGATTGCCCCATTTGATCTGGTATCACCTCATCGGCATAACTAAGCCTATGTTGCCTAAGAAGTCTGTTGTAGGAAAGATAAAAATTGAACCTCACCCCACCATGGCGATTTAGTGAAAGGGTTTGCTGTATTATGAAAATAGCTCCAAATTGAACATCACCCCACCATGGCGATTTAGTTTTGCTGTTTGATGAAAATAGCTTCTAAGAAGCTATTTTATGAAAATACATACACACGAAAGGGAGACGACAGAGCTTGAAACAAAAAAAAGTGAAAACAAAAGTGAAATAGTGAGAAAATGGATAGAAAACACAGTGAAATTTGGACTCATTTCAACTTTATTGATAGTTCTACCCATTCCATCAAGCCATCTATGACACTCACAAAGGTAAATAAAACAACTTTATTATAAAGTACAGTTTATTTCTTTAATTATAATACCATAGCACATTTATTATACATAAAATAAGGTATATTTTGCGTCATTTTAAGGCTTAGAAAATTGTTTTATGGGGACCTGGGAACAGATTATTCTCATTTTAATGGTGTCTTATGGGAAATTAATTTTTGGGATACACACTTTTCGCCTTACACACTCTGTCTGGGAACCAATTAAGTTCGTAAGCCAAAGTATCACTGTAAATGTATTTGTGGGGTTCAAGTACCAACTGCAGACGAATAGTACCCTGAGTACTACACGGTATTGTTTTAATTGAGCGTAATGAGTTGGGGTGGGGTTGTTGCTTTCTTCAGGTACACGATGGATTCCCGCTGAGGCTTTGGAAAGTGACGGTGGAGGTGCCTGCAGCCCCAGAGGAAGTCCTGACTCGGATTCTGAGGGAGCAAGCACGCTGGGATGAGGACCTATGTGAGAGTCGCGTGGTTGAAAGCTTGGATGAGAGGACCGAGGTGTACCAGTACGTGCGCAATACCATGGCCCCTCATCCCATGAGGGACCACCTGGTGCTCAGGTAAATATCTCTTAATTTTGACCTTCTCTGAGGTGTCACACTTGTGGCTCTAACCGTTTTTTTTTGTGTGTGTTTGGTTTGACACCAGAACATGGGTAACAGACTTGCCGAAAGGAGCGTGTGCACTGGTGTCAACGTCTGTTGATCACGGCGCAGAACCTGTCGTGGGCGTGCGGGCCAACGTTCTCATCTCACGCTATTTTATTGAGTCCTGTGGAGCCAACAAGTCTCGACTCACAAACATTTCTAGAATTGACTGCAGGTTAGTGTTTTTTTTTTTTATTGTATTTGGATGTTTAATTTAGGCCTTGCTCACAATGACAGCGATAAATCCGGAATTTTGCAAAACCCAATGAGCAGAAATGCCAAGAAAGACAATGTTTTACAAGATGTAGACAAACTTTGTGGAAGCAGTATGCATCTTCAGAGTGGACAATCTGGTCTGGTAAAATGCAGAGACACAGAGTGTGTAAACAGCTTATACAATGTTTTATAAGTTTCATACACTGAATAATGTGTGGTTGTTATTTGAAATAAATAGCTTTTTAAGTTAAAAGTCGTAATAGTCGTAAGAGTTCTGAGTGAGAAGTAAGTCAGAGTTCTTAGTTAAAAGTCGGAGTTATGTGTTAAAAGTTGGAGTTCTGAGTTGAAAGTCGGAGTTCTGAGTTAAAAGTCGGAATTCTGAGTTAAAAGTCGGAGTTCTAAGTTAAAAGTCGGAATTCTGAGTTCAAAGTCGGAATTCTGAGTTCAAAGTCGAAATTCTGAGTTCAAAGTCAGAATTCTGAGTTAAAAGTCGGAGTTCTGAGTGAGAAGTAAGTCAGAGGTCTGAGTTGAAAGTCGGAGTTCTGAGTTAAAAGTCGGAATTCTGAGTTAAAAGTCGGAGTTCTGAGTTAAAAGTCGGAATTCTGAGTTAAGTCGGAATTATGAGTTCAAAGTCGGAGTTCAGAGTTAAAAGTCGGAGTTCTGAGTTAAAAGTCGGAATTCTGAGTTAAAAGTCGGAGTTCTAAGTTAAGTCGGAATTCTGAGTTCAAAGTCGGAATTCTGAGTTCAAAGTCGAAATTCTGAGTTCAAAGTCGGAATTCTGAGTTAAAAGTCGGAGTTCTGAATTAGAAGTCGGAATTCTGAGTTAAAAGTCAGAGTTCTGAGTTAAATTCGGAATTCTGAGTTAAATTCGGAATTGTGAGTTAAAAGTCGGAATTCTGAGTTAAAAGTCGGAGTTCTGAGTTAAAAGTCGTAATTCGTTTTTTAGCGTCGTAAATTTTGTTAGCTTCTTTTGAATCTTTCTTCTGGGGCTATGACGCTCGGGAACGTCCGGAAGCACGGAGTTATTCGACGCAGGCTTCTGATTGGCTGCCGAGTATGCAAATTGCCAAACGAACCTACATTAAAACGAACCCAAATTCCGAAATTTCCAAACCGAACAAAGATTTCGAAATTGGAATAGAGCAAACGTTTGATTTGAAAAAAAAAAATCTTTTGTCTTTTTTTTTCTTGAAAAAGTTGTCAGCCACCCAGCCAGAGACGTTTTCTAAGTTGTCCGCGCGATGTAAAAGTTGCACGCCCGGGCGTCCGGGCAGGCGTTATTTCAGACACTGGTTCCACTCATAAATCAAAGTAGAGCTTTGGGGAAAAGATTGTGGTAACAAACTCTCATGAAGCTCAGTTGTCAGCAAGGCCTTCGCAAATGACGCCCATTCAGTGCTACATGTTGACATGCTTTTTTTGACCTTCTGACGCAGGGGTCACTTCCCAGAATGGTACAACAAACTGCACGGACACTTATGTGCTGCTGAGGTGGCGCGGATTCGCGACTCCTTCACGTTACCCACGGACAAATGAGACTGACCCCCTCCTTGTCATTCCAAGAGGACAAACCTTAGCTTCTGGACTTGAAGTACTTTGTTGTTGTTATTTTTTAAAACCATATTTTTTGGCCGCACCATTTAAAATGCCCTGTGGTCCTGCCATCGAAGTATTTATGTGGGCCAAAGAACATTGATAAGACAGGCTTTACCCAAAGAGTGCTATTGCTTCTGAGAAGCAAAGGTGACTGCATTATGTAATGAGAGCAACCAATAGTTAGCATCAACATACTCCAGTGTACACACACTTACTAGTCTTTTCACACTTCATATTAATGCTCTCTATTTTGACTCACGTCCGTCCTTTTTTTAATTTTGTCTCTGATATAACGCGCGGGAGGAAGCGCAAACAATATTTATGATGTCGTGTGGATTGACGGTTGAAGAGAAAGATGTGAATGTGCCGAACCCCGGGTTGAGCTGATATGTGGAATGGAGAGGAGAAGACACAAGGCGGTGGCTGGCTCACCAAAAGCAGCAACAAAAAGCACCACAAGGAATGATTTGTGTTCAAGACCAATTGTCACTAGTGGACCAAATCCATGAAAACGCACCCTTTAACTTTCCGCAACACGTATTGAATTATACAGTGGTACCTCGGTTTACGAACGCCTTGGCTTATGAACTTTTCGGTTTACAAACTTTTTATTTATGAACATTTTACATTGGCATACGAAGTATTTTTCGGGATACACACGGAGCTGCCACAATGAGTGATGTGTCGTTGGCGAACGAGCCCATTCTCCTAACAAGAAAATGGCCGCTGACTGTTTTTGTCCTCTATTGCCCGCCCCCAGTCTTCGGTTAAAGCCACGTGATTGGTCAAGAACGCAGCAGTGAGGGGGAGGTGGTTTAAACATTAAAGAGACAGACGACAGAGAGAGAGAGAGTGACAAAATGGATAGAAAAAAGTGACATTTGAACTCGTTTCAACTTTGATAGTTCAAAGGTAGAGTGTAGACTGCAAGGTTAAAATATCCCAATCAATTAGGCTCCGCAAATAACCCGCACAAGTCATCTGTACACTGGATGCAAAACCCAGCTAAACAGAACACATTTGATGAGAAACAAGGTAAAATTATCGCAGAGAAAGCACCCACAAGGCATCATTCCTCACAATGAGGAAGCACATAGCACATAGCACATTTATTATACATAAAATAAGGTATATTTTGTGTAGTTTTAAGGCTTATTTCGTCAAAAATTGCGTTTTATGGTGACCTGGGAACGGATTATTATCATTTTAATGGTTTCCTATGGGAAATTATTTTTTGGAATACACAATTTTTGCCTTACACACTCTGTCTGGGAATCAATCAAGTTCGTAAGCCAAGGTATCACTGTACTTCCAATGTCCAAATACTGAGTGTCGCAGTCCATGAAAACACATAACAACACGTCCAACATTGAAAAGAAAACTGCAAAAGAAAAGGTCCTTTTATAAAGGAGGTGATTTTACAGGTTTTACTGTAAAGGCGAAGGCAGATTGCATGTGAGTGTGTTTTTGCAGACAAAAGAAGAAGAAAGACAAGCGTGTCACTATGTCGTTCACTTGTTATTATACCGCTCTATGCGTACAGTACTTCACTTAAGCCATTGTCCATATAGTTTATGTAACCGGTCTCTACCAAATAACACAGGGCAATGACCTTTAATTTAAAACAAATATACATGTATTTATACCTCAGATATATGTTTGTTTTGTATTGTTTTGTTGTATTGTAAATGTTAAGCTTTGTGACGAAAATGGAAAAAAAAGCGTTATCTTTTTTTATTAATATTATTTCTGTACAGTTTAATCAAAGTGCACTATTAAATGTATTAAAATAACCACTTTGGTCATATGTGTGATGTAATATCGGGTGTACCGGGAGGCTACACAAGTAAATCCTCAGAATCTCTTCAGTAATTAGTTTGCTTGTTCCGATTCGCAAGTGGATGGTTGTTATGGCAACATTCAACTATGTGTCAACTTTGTGCCAACGAGCACCTGATGGAAGTCGGGTTCCGGCCACTGCGCTTCTTGATGCCATTCTCAATTGCTCCTTATGTAACTTGTTGTACAGTACTTTCATATTGCACAAAACAATGGAAGCCCATTGTCTCGCAACTGCTCCAAAGCCAGCGGCCTGGAAGAAGGGCACATTTAATGAGACTGAGTAGAACCCAGACCTCTATCATCGTTGAACTGTCCAAAAATGGATCACCGTCATAGGTGTGTACTGTACTTCCTTGCGTGTGCTTCAATTCTGACCTAACCCTAACCCTGACCCTAAACCCTGAACCTAAACGAAGTACCTAAACCCTAATTCTAAACTCTGACCCTAAATCCTAACCCCAAACCCTAACCCCTAATCCCTAAATCCTACGATCTAAACCCAAAGCCCAAACCCTAACCCTAAACCCCAAACCCTAACCCATAACCCATAACCCCTACACCCTACACCCTAACCCTAAACCCTAAACCCAAACCCCTAATCCTAACCGTGGTCCAGGCATTGGCATAGCACCCTTTTCCGCCAAAAGTCAGCGAGAGAAACTCCAGTTCATCAGCGACACAAATGGGGATACGTGCCAAAGAAAATGGATGCATGACAAGTCACAATCTCATAAAAAATAGAATATAACGCGAAAACATTTAAAGTCGGTTTAATGAATCAATATGAAGGTCATTACAGAGTGATAGTTGTCACTGAGTGATGGGGTGTCAAAATCATTTTTGTTGCCGGCCACATTGTAGCTACAATTTCCACTGGCGGGCTGTTGTGTTGGCTATCTATTAGCTATCTACTAGCTGGCTAGGAAGCTTTCTATCTGTATCTAACTAGGCTCTACAAATAACCCGCACAAGCCATCTGTACACTTGATGCAAAAAGCTATCAACCCAGCAGAACAGAACACAATTGATGAGGAACTAGATAAAATTATCGCAGAGAAAGCACCTCCAAGGGATCATTCTCTTTGACTTGACTTTGACTTGATTCCTCAAGATGAAAGAAGAAGGCTACGTTCCTCATCAAGTGTTTAATGTTGATGAAACCGGCCACTCCATTCTGTCAGGCCATCAACGACCATCACAAAGGTAAATACAACGACTTTATTATACGGTACAGTTTATTTATTTAATTATAATACCATAGCACATTTATTATACATAAAATAAGGTATATTTTGTGTAGTTTTAAGGCTTAGAAAATGAGAAAGTAGAAAATGATGTTTTATGGGGACATGGGAACGTATTATTTTCATTTTAATGGTTTCCCATGGGAAATTCATTTTTGGGATACACACTTTTCGCCTTACACACTCTGTCTGGGAACCAATTAAGTTTGTAAGCCAATGTATCACTGTATCTCATTCGCACTGCCGGCCTCACGTCATCCTGAAATCCACAGGCTCCCTCAAAGCGGTGCTGGGACTTTGGGAGAAGTATATTTTGTGGCGGGAACCCAAACACGGCAAGTAGATTATGCGGGGCCGGATAAGGCTGACCCTGAGTCAGCATGCATTCTTGCACACTTCTCTGAGATTCAGACACCAGAGAGTTCCCACATTGATAAATGAACACAAACATGTATGTGCACGCTTGCATGCGATTGTACGTTTCTGGCCACACGTCAGTCGGAACTATGCTCAAATATTTGCAACTCAGTAAATAATGCATTGTAATAATAATAATAATAATACAAGGTAGAGGGCAATTTAACAGTCACATTCAAGTGATATGACCTTGATTTTTATTTATAATAATAATAATAATATATGTTTTTAATTATGATAAAAGTGTCGTCCACATATCTAAACCTACAGCTTTCTATCTGTATTTAATAGTGACATTCAGTGTATTAGCTAAATAACTAGCTATTAGCTATAGAGCTAGCTAGATGGCTAGCTATTTAGCTGGCTAGCTAGCTTTCTATCGATTAACTTCCGGGTTGATTATTATTATTATAAACCTGTAGATAGATAGATAGATAGATAGATAGATAGATAGATAGATAGATAGATAGATAGATAGATAGATAGATAGATAGATAGATAGATAGATAGATAGATAGATAGATAGATAGATAGATAGAGACATAGCAACCAGCACAACTTTAGTTCATTGACGAAGCTTTTCGGATGAGAAGCGAAATGTCCGACACTTTCAAAGAAGTCCAAATGACGGCTGAAGAAAACCTTTCGCAGTTAGACTTTATTTCCGTCCAATTTAAATTCTTTTGAGTATTGTACACGTATTCTAACAGATGTTCCACAATTCGAGACCAAACTAATGTCTGCATATTTTCTCCATTTGCTCATCCAGTGGATCACGCCGTACATAGCATTCCATCACGTTGTGTAAGGATAGCAAGCAGCATTTGCCTGTTGGCCTCATTGACAGTGGAGTAGCTAGCTGTGTCTGCGTGGAAAGAATCCGATATGTGCGCCAACTCTATGTCACACAGTGTGGGTCACATAAGTGTATTCGTGCTATGCTTGTACTTTTGTTATGACAACACCAGTGGGGTACAGTATGTTATTGTGATAACGCAACAACACATGCAGATGTGCACTTTTTTTCTACTTGTAATTCCCTGTGTGTCACGGTTTGCAAGGTGGTGATGGCAGTTGTTGATCCCAAAAAGCAGGCAGGTTGTATTTGAGAAATTACATTAAAATAAAGTCAACAGCAGCAAAATCTAAAACGTTAAAATCATTTGAACAGAAAAATACAACGTATCAAAGGTAAAACCAAGAGTAAAAGTCTGCCAAGATGAAACAAACACATGCACAGCATACAATGCATGCACAATGCATACAATTGCATACAATTGCATACAATGACCCGACGCCGCATGGTCGTGCCGGGAGTCCTTTTGACTGCCACTGATTGGGAACGACCAGCACCTGCGAGGCTGCAGGCAGGGCTGACAGCGCTACCTGTTGGTCGCCAATCTGAACGTGGCAGTCTGCCACTGATCGGGATGACTAGCACCTGTGCATCTGTAGGCGCATGTAGCCATATTTTACGTTTTAAGACTCGCGCTGAATATTCAGGAAGTCTTGTTTTCGAGTCGCCATTTTGTTCATTTTCTGGGACGCTACATTGGAGTCCTGATGGCTCGAATTTTCGGGGTCATTTTGAAGTCATTTTGGGACACTTTAAGTCATTTTTCTTGGTGTTTTGCATTTGACTAAAAATATCAGCCTGTGTTTTGGGTATTTTAGATGCTATAAAACCTTTTCCTGATGTCAGTTAGGAAACAAAAAATGGAGTCGGCAGTGGTTCTTAAACTGGGTGGCTCGAACCCTAGGGGTTTGGTTACCTGATCTCAGGCGTTCGGTGGATCCTCCGCTCCAGAGGTCCAATCCTCATTCTCGTTTGCAGTTAGTGGGCGCAGTCTTGGAAGGGTTCGGTAAATATAAGCATTTGAAACTGGTGAGATTAAGAACCACTGGCTGAAATTAAATGTTTTCCTCCGCAGAGATGTTTAAAATACTGGACACAAAAACAATGTAAATGTTGATTGAAGTGTACTTTGATATCTGACATAATCATCAAATTACTGTTTTCCGTAATGTTGTCTTTACTGAGCATCTATTTAAAGAGAAACACTGCTCTCTGGCGGCCATGTGGGGAATACATATTTTCCCAACGCACACCTTTGAAACATTAATTTCCACCAAATATGATATTCACGCGTGTGTTACAGAATACATGTATATTTTATATAGATAGTCGCGTACGAAGGTTCAAATCTGCAGTTAGACAGCAATCACTACTTTATATTATAAAATAAAGCTTTATATTATAAAGTAAGCTATCTGTGCAAACTGGTTGTCACTTCCTCGTTAGTATAGTGGACAGTATCTCCGCCTGTCACGCGGAAGACCGGGGTTCGATTCCCCGACGGGGAGTACTCGTTTTTGATCCATTTCATAATCATTTTACCCTCAGAAGGGCATGTTGTGTATCTTGTCACAGCAGTGTTTTGTCAGTCGTTGCTGCGTAAGAGTACACCCTGAACTGGTTGCCAACCAATTGCAAGGCATACGTGGACTAAGACCCAGTTGCGCTCATATTCACACTTGGTCACCTTCCTGCCACGCATTTTTTTTTTACCAGGCGAAAGCTAACTTCGACATGGGAAGAAGGCGAGATGACTGATAATAAAATATATGAGAAAGTTTGGTGATGGAGGGGGGGGGGGTAATTTGGGGGACACAACATTTATCTGAGGGCTCCAGATCCCAATCAAACACAGATGCAACCCGATAACAGCAAGGCCACATCACGTGGAATTGCAATCAAAGTGCTGATAGTGTTGAATTAATTACTAAAATAAACAATATCTCCTGTTGATTAATTGTTTTAGCCAAATTGCTAAATTACATGAATTGGCGTCCGCAGCAAAAAAAAAAAAAAAAAAAAACAAATACAAGACGCGTGACTTTTGATTTTAAGGGGCGGAAGTGACGCAACAGCGCGACGACGTCCGCATCGGGCGGAGTTAAAGTCACCCCGTCAGGGCTCTGATGGATGGTCCGTCAGATTTCGCCTGTCTTTGAACCAGCCCAACCGGGGGTACCGACATGCTTCAGCTCGGCGATGAAGTCACACTATACTCGGTCGTGTTCGTGGTGGTCCTTCTGGCCACCCGAAGTCCGGTATGGTCCGGCGTCCTTACCAGCTGCCTGTACCTCTTCCTGGCCATGTTCCGCTTCCCCCAGCTGCCTGCCGTCCGTGTCCGACAAGTGCTTCACCCGGCTGGATCCGGGAAGGTGTCCGTTGTAGCTCACCGCGGGGCCGGACACGACGCACCGGAAAACACGATGGCGGCCATCCGGCTGGTAAGAGCGGTGATCGGTTTTGGGTTCGGACGGGGAGCATTTTTACTTTGACACACACGTCATTGGCACAAATGTCCGTTTCTACTTCCGTGTTGGGGTCCTTTAAAATATCCTGATAATGTAATAATGTATTATTATTATTGTTATTATCATTTATTATTGTCATCGTTATCATCATTATCATTGTCGTTATTATTGTCGTTGTTGTTGTCATTGTCGTTTTTCATAGCTGTTATTTATTATTATTATTATTATTATTATTATTATTATTATTATTATTATTATCTATTAGCTAGCCAGTTTTCTATTTGAGTTACTTCCGGGTTGAGTGAAGCCCAAGCTAGCTATCTGTTAGCTATCTAGTAATAATAATACGTAATACCTTTCAAAATAGCTAGCTATCCTTCTATCTGAGTTAATTAGCTATTGATTAGCTGTCTATTAGCTCGCTAGCTTTCTATCTGAGTTACTTCCGAGTTGATCAGGGTGATGCATGATATTTTATTCAACGATCATTAAAAATTATAACCACTCGTGGAATACATTTTTTTTATCAATCCTGTCACGCACCAGGCCAGTACGAATGGGGCCTCTGGAGTGGAGCTTGACCTGGAGTTCTCTGCAGACGGCGTTCCAATCCTGATGCATGACGAGAGCGTGGATCGGACCACAAATGGATCAGGGCCACTTCGTCAGCTAGAATTTGCTGAATTGCGCAAACTGGACGCAGCTGCCAAACATCGATTACGGTAAAATAGACACATGAATTTAACAACACGTGTTTCTTTTTCTACTCCTTTCCTCCATCGGCCTTCGTCAAGCCCACCTGTACTAACTGTACAGGAAGAACATGTGAACTCCACAACAGAGGGCATTAGCTGAAATTCGAACCCGCAACCTCTGGAGTGTGAGGCAGATGTGCTAACCATTTGTATCCATACTGCCTACTTTTACATTCATGTTGTAAGATTTTTTTGGTTGTTGTTCCTGTTAGAGAAATACAGTGATACCTTGGCTTACGAACTTAATTGATTCCCATACAGAATGTGTAAGGTGAAAAGTGTGTATCCCAATAAATAATTTCTCATAGGAAACCATTAAAATGAGAATAATCCGTTCCAAGGTCCCCATAATACATAATTTTCTACCTTATTTTATGTATAATGCATGTGCTATGGTATGATAATGAAAGAAATAAACTGTACTGTATAATAAAGTGGTTTTATTTACCTTTGTGGTGGTCGTTGATGGCTTGATGGAATGGTGTGGCCGCTTTCATCAGCATTAAACACTTGATGAGGAACGTAGCCTTCTTCTTTCACCATCTTGAGGAATGATCCCTCGTAGGTGCTTTCTCTGTGATAATTTTATCTAGTTCCTCATCAAATGTGTTCTGTTTATGGTAAATATCCCTTGCTGATGCTTTTGCTCCAGTTGTCATTTGTCCATACACTGTTAGGCATGTTGCACAATTCAATGTTTGCGTTGCGTCGTCTGCTACAAGCCACGTGAACTCCTCTTTCCACGATGTTTTTAATGTATGTTTACGTTTTGTAGCGTCATAAATTTCGTTAGCTTCTTTTGACTCTTCTAGGGTCTATGACGCAGGCTTCTGATTGACTGCCAAGTATGCAAATTGCTAAACGAACTGAAATTAAAAATTGCGCAATTTCCAAACTGAATGAAAATTTCGAAATCGGAATAAAGCAAACGTTTAATTTGAAAAAAAAAAATCTTTCGTCTTTTTTTTTTTTCTTGAAAAAGTTGTCGGCCACCCGGGGCGGACACGTTTTGTAAGTTGTACGCCGGACGTAAAAGTTGCACGCCCAGGGCGTCTGGGCAGACGTTATTTCAGACACTGATAATGGCTTATATCTTTTTATACATAGATCGAACTTCAAATAACTGATGTTGATGTGTATTTAGCCTTTGAGCTAATGTCAAGTACACTTTGCTGTATTCGAATCATGGACTGATCCAACAGCAGTTGCGTTATTGCTTTGTTTTGTTTTCTTTTATTGACAGGGATATGTTTACTGGTGAGAAGATCCCAACACTGGAGCAGGCAGTGGAGGAATGCATGAAATTACACCTAAGCATCTACTTTGACGTGAAAGGCCATCCAGATAAGGTGTTTTCCAAAATCATTATTCATATGCTGGGTCATGTTTGCACATTTTAGCATGTTTACAGGCTCTTTCGTGACTGATTTTTGTGAAGAATGTAAACTAGCCATAATTTTTGCAGATAACAATATTCTTGATTTCAGCAGTTCAAGGACAGGTGGATAAAATGAAGAAAAAAAAAATATCGTTCTATCTCGCGGGAAATATGTATTATAACTGCGGCGCCGTTCCCTTGGCAGGCAGCTGCAGCGCTCTCAGCTCTCTACAAAAAGCATCCAGTCCTCTACAACAGCAGCATCGTCTGCTCCTTTGAGCCCAAAGTCATCTACAAGGTAGAAGGCAAATAAACACTTACAGTGATACCTTGGTTTACGAAGCCCTTGGCTTCGAACTTTTCATTTTTCTAACAACAAAATGGCAGCTAGCTTTCGATCTATTTAGATATGGGTTGAGAGAACATTGGCGCGTGTGGCTGCCGCTGCTCACCCACAGAAAAAAAACTTGACCTTGAGAGTTTTGAAAGGCGCTTAGAAGTTAAATGTATTATTATTATTATTATCGATGATGAAATGTGTTTCATTCTGTGATTTCTTGGACAGATGAGGCAGACTGACCACCTAGTGATCACTGCGTTGACCCACAGGCCCTGGAGCTTGAGCCGCTTTGGCGATGGCTCCCCACGTTACTCGTCACCATGGAAACACCACTGGCTCACATTAATGGATATCCTCTTGGACTGGGCCCACCATCACATGCTGTGGAAGCTCTGTGGCAATTCTGCCTTCCTGGTGCAAAAGAACTTTGTCTCGCAGTGAGTTTGTTGACCCCGCTCATTGGTCCGAATTCCAATATACAGTGATACCTCGGCTTACGAACACTTTAGCGAAAATATCATCTTGGCATACGAACTATTTTTCGGGAAACACGCGGAGCGCCACAATGAATGATGTGTCATTCGCGAACGAACCGGTTCCTTGGAGCTCCTAACAAGGAGCTGAAAATGGCAGCCAGCTTTTGTTTTCCTCTATTCCCCGCCCCCAGTCTTCGGTTAAAGCCGTACGTGATTGGTCAAGATCCGTGGTAGAGGATGGCAGAGACACATGCAGCAGTGAGCGGAGCGGAGAGGGGGGTGGGGTTACAGAAACAGAAACACACACACACACACACGAAAGGGAGATGACAGAGCTTGAAACAAAAAAACACAAGTGGAAAAAAAACAAAAACAAAAGTGAAAAGGTGAGAACATGGATAAAAAACAGTGAAATTTGAACTCGATTCAACTTTATTGATAGTTCAAAGGCAGAGTGTAGACTGCAAGGTTAAAATATCCCATCAATCAAGCTCCACAAATAACCCGCACAAGTCATCTGTATAATTTGAAGGGAACCTACAAGCAAGGGAACCAGCTATTTATGAAGTTTCCAGTGTGTCTGTCGGCATCTGTTGCTGTTGCAATATCACAACTTGTAAGATGTACAACCCAGAATTCCTTGAGACACTTTATGCAAAAAGATATCCATTCCATCAAGCCAGTAACGACCATCACAAAGGTAAATAAAACGACTTTATTAGACAGTACAGTTTACTACTTTAATTGCAATACCATAGCACATTTACTATACATAAAATAAAGTATATTGTTTGTAGTTTTAAGGCTTATTTTAGTTGAAAACTGTTTTATGGGGACCTGAGAACGGATTATTCTCATTTTAATGGTTTCCTATGGTAAATTAATGTTTGGAATACACACTTTTCACCTTACACACACTTTCTGGGAACCAATTAAGTTCGGAAGCCAAGGTATCACTGGATAAGTATTCTAATTTTGTTTTTCTATCGTTAACCAGTGACTATGTGCAGTACTGGAGCCAGAGGGGTGTGGAGGTGGTTGCCTGGACCGTCAACAACGGCGTGGAGAAGCAACACTACAAAGAACTTCTACAAGTCAGCTACCTCACAGACAGCCTTGTGGAGGACTGTGACCCGCACTACTGACACTCCCAATATACTTTGACGGAAAAAAAATCAAAGTCCAAACTCCTTTGATGCTGTTTGTTTAGAATGTGGTAGGTATACTTAGTAGACTACTCCCACATATGCTATTTGGCTAAAGCTAAATGGCATTATAAAATTTATGAGTTTTATTAATCTAGATCCTTATCATAAAAAAGTAGAAAGAGGTTCAAATCAAGCCCCCCCACCCCCTGAAAAGTCTATAGTGAAGATGAGATGAGATATTTTTTATTTGTCTCACGTTAGAGAGATTCCCAATTTACAGCATCAAAGTTATGAAAGACAGGAAAGGAAAAAGAAGTATACATTTTTAGGCTAGTCACCCACAGAAAAACTTATGTAAAGTGTCCTTGAGAGTTTTTTTATACAGTGAGACCTCAACTTACGAACTTAATTGGTTCCCAGACAGAGTGTGTAAGGCGAAAAGTGTGTATCTCAAAAAAAAAATTCCCATAGAAAACCATTAAAATGGGAATAATCCGTTCCCGGGTTTCCATAAAATATACTTTTCAACTAAATAAGCTTTAAAACTACACACAACATATGTTCCATAAGGACTTTTGGTAACTTAACCTCTGGTGCTGTTCGGTCCTGTGCTTCCACCGAAGATCACTCCGCCAGCCGTGGTGGGTGTGTATTATGAAAATAGTGCTTATTATAAGGTTTAATTTTCATAAATTTGACGTTTGTAAGATGAAAAGTTTGTAAGATAAGGTGTTTGTAAATTGAGGTTTCACTGTATATATACAGTAAAGTCTTGTTATATCGATATCTAAGGGAGTCCGAAAAATATCGATATAACCGGGACTATCGATATATCCGACCCTGTTTGCATGTAATTTTCTCCGTGCGCGCATAGAAATAGTATCGATATATATATATATGTGTGTGTGTGTGTGTGTGTGTGTGTGTGTGTGTGTGTGTGTGTGTGTGTGTGTGTGTGTGTGTGTGTGTGTGTGTGTGTGTGTGTGTATGTATATATATGTATGTATATATATGTATATATATATATATGTGTGTGTGTGTATGATATATGTATGTATATATATGTATATATGTGTGTGTGTGTGTGTGTATGTATATATATGTATGTGTATATATATATATATATATATATATATATATATATATATATATATATATATATATATATATATATATATATATATATATATATATAGTGTGTCATGAAACAACTTGTCTAATCCGTTTTTTTTGTTTTTTTTACTCTTGATGTACACATAAAGAATACATTTCCATTGTTTACATGTCACTTTATGATGGATGTCACAAAGAGACGTTGCTTCCAATCAACCCCGCAGCTAGAAAGTTAATTATTATTGTTCGAAGGATTGTGAGATGATGAACCGGTAACTCGTCTAACACTGCCAACCCTTCTGATGTAACACCGCGACTGTCGTTGTTGCCAGTGTACTCAGGTGAGCGACCCGTAGAGAACGAGATAAGCAGACATAGCTTTGCTATCTGTCTGGATAAGCCTGTCTGAGTCGCTTCTTGATCAAGGTGCTCCTCGGCGGCAACCCAGAGATGACCCTTGTTTTCTCCACTTCTTTAAAGGACAGACAACCGACGTCTCCAGACAAGTTGTCTCCAAAATATGTAAAATGGCTTCAAATGACTTCTACTGAGCGTATTTTAATATGATTCCACCGCATATAGCTATATTTGACGTTTTAAGACTCGCGCTGAATGTTCAGGAAGTCTTGTTTTCAAGTCGCCATTTTGTTCATTTTCTGGGACGCTACATTGGAGTCCTGATGGCTCAAATTAATACACAAGTACTTCTTTAATCGATTGCAAACATTTATGCTTCCCATTCAGAACTATTTGAATCGTATTCAAAACTGGATGAGTAACAAGAAAGCATATTATTCAAATCTGAAGCCATTGTTCTGATTCTCGAGCAAGGCAAGACGTCCTGGCGTGACGTCATGAACAAGGGGCGGGACCTTCTGAAACGGAAACTTTTTGAGGTCATTTTGAAGTAGTTTTGTTAATAATAATAATACATTGCATTTTAAGCGCCTTTTAAAAGCTCTCAAGGACACTTTACAGTGACAGACAAGCATAAATACAATCACAAATACAATACAATAAATAAAATATAATTATATATAGAAACAAGAGAGAGCTACATTGAAAATGCAATTTTAAACATTTCAACCGTTTTACCATTCATCGTTGTTTTTTTTTTTTTTTGCCGAGATTCATAAAGATGTGAATCGTGAATGTCTTCAAATGATAATAATGATTTAGATTTGAATAATGAGATAGATGAGAATTGATTAAGTGGCCTTCATTAAAAAAAAGTGCCCCACGATTGTCTGGCAACCCGTTCAGGTGTATCCCGCCTCCTGCCCGGAAATAGCTAGGATAGTCTCCAGCACGACCCTTGTGAAAACAACCGGATGGATAGATGACTGGACTGGTTGTCAAACTCCAGTATTTTGGAGATCACTAACCGGAAGTGAGTAATATCACAGCGACTGACTTGACGCAGCAAGGAAACGCGATCGTATTCTGTGGTCGAAATCGACTGAGTCGTGTCCTTGTTTGTGTCCCGGAGTTCCACAGCGACGGTAACACGGCGGCCCGAGTACCCGCTCACTGAGTCATTGTCCACGGGACACCGAGCAGGGCGGCGTGCTCTGCACCCGCGGATGCGTGTGGGGGAGATTCGTGAGAACCACTTGCCGGCACGTGGAACCGTTTTCCCCTTGGGTGACCTACACGCCGCCGGCTGAGCACCTTACCACGGGGGATCGGAGGAGCGGTGGAGTCGGTGTTTGTATTTCCACGTACTTTGGGTCGACTTGTGGAGTGGCCGAACCGGGTCACGTCTTCGCCCGCAGCCGCGAGTGGAACGGAGGGGGGCGCGGGACGGGTGGCCTGAAAGTTTAAGGGGGTGGACATTCGAAACGGGTTTGGTCCCATGATGTACACCATCACCAGAGGGCCCAGCAAACTCGTTACACAACGGAGGACTGCAGGTGAGCGTTACACACCGTAAGTGTGATGCAATGTCACGTCGCGTCGCGTTGCGTTTGGCCAAGTAACTTCTACTTCTTCTCCAATTGACACAAGGCCCAACGCAACAGATTGAGAGTAAATTTGCCGAACTGAAGCTCAAGCCCACGGCGTTGCTCCCGTCAAAGTAAGTTCTTGTTCGTGTCGTGCGCGTTACTCGTTATTAATTGTGGCGAAACCGCTCGGTTGTTTGTAATGGTCCGTTCAGGATCTGTCACTTGAGACCTCCAGTTACTGCTTAACGGTGTCGACGTCATTTGACGTCAGTGTACTACTTACTTGAATGATGACTCGGGCCATTGCCTTTTCCTATCAGCCTTTATACTCTACCTAAATAATAATAATTAATTTAATAATTAATGTAATTAATATAATATAATTAATATAATATAATGAATATATAATATAATATAATATAATATAATATAATACATAGGTAGGTAGGTAGTGAGCCACGGAGCCAATTAGAAAGATGTACAGCTAGCCACCTACATAGCGAACTAGCTACACAACTAGCTATCTCAATAGATATAATAATAAAAATAATAATAATGGATATGGAATAATGGATTATTATTATTATTATTATTTAGGAAGTGCTTGTCATGCAGGTTATAAAATGAGCACAGAAGTGTTTCTTTTTGAGGAAATGTTTATAATCCACCAATGAAAAAGCATTTGTGTAGTATGAATCCTTTCTAAACGTCTTGGTTATGTGAATGGCATGCATGTGACTGTAAAGTCACCTTGAGAGTTTTGAAAGGTGCTTATAAATGAAATGTAATATTATTATTCTTATTGTATCTATTAGTTAGCTAGCTACCTATCTATTTGCGATCTATTAGCTGTCTCGCTGGCTCGGTAGCTATCGTTTAGCTATCTAGCTGGATAGGTAGCTATCTATTAGTGACTGTATCCTGTGACTGGAAAGTGACCTTGAGAGTTTTGAAAGGTGCTGAGAAATGAAATATATTATTATTATTACTCTATCATTAGCTAGCTAGCTACCTAACTATATATTAGCTGGCTTGCTAGCTATCTAGCTAGCTATTGTTTAGCTATCTAGCTGGATAGGTAGCTATCTATTAGCGACTGTATCCTGTGACTGGAAAGTGACCTTGAGAGTTTTGAAAGGTGCTTATAAATGAAATGTATTATTATTATTACTCTATCTATTAGCTAGCTAGCTACCTAGCTATATATTAGTTGGCTTGCTAGCTATCGAGCTAGCTACCTAACTATATATTAGCTATATATTAGTTGGCTTGCTAGCTATCTAGCTAGCTATCGTTTAGCTATCTAGCTAGATAGGTAGCTATCTATTAGCGACTGTATCCTGTGACTGTAAAGTGACCGTGAGAGTTTTGAAAGGTGCTTATAAATGAAATGTATTATTATTGTTACTGTATCTATTAGCTAGCTTTCTATCTATTTGAGTTACTTCCGAGTTGAGTGAACGCTGCCGCGTGTGGCTGCCGCTACTCACCCACCGAAAAACTTATCCTGTGACTGTAACGTGACCTTGAGAGTTTTGAAAGGCGTTTATAAATGAAATGTATTATTAATATTGCCACCAAAATTAGCATATCTGTGCGAAAATAACTTCCTCACCGGTTACAGTTGAATTTGTGTTTTGCTTTGTCCCTTCTTCTGGACTCAACCTTCAGCACTCCTCCTCCAAAGCTTGTGTTCAACCGTCTCAACGGGAAGCGTTACCATGTCGCATCTGTGCAGAAGGTCCACAGCCCGGCAGAGGGATTCACACCTGCACATGAGGAGAACGTCAAATTTGTCTCCGAAGGTGAGGGATGCCATTATATTTTGGTATTGTTGGTCACAACAGTAAACAAATAAAACGTAAAATATAGTCTAATAAATGACCGGCTTAATAGTAGGTCTGTGTAAGCTTCTTATCCAAGAGGCTTCGTCAGCGCACTAAAATCTTTTGCTGGTAGTAGTACTGTCCAGATGTGGCGGTGGCAGACTCTGTTATGATTGGTCCCTGATCTCAGGTTGGGGCGGAACACTGACATTATCCTGCCTGAGTATGGGGTCTACCACTGGCCTGATTGCCCCATTTGATCTGGTAATCACCTCATCGGCATAACTAAACCTATGTTGCCTAAGAAGTCGGTTGTAGGAACAATCCCATCGCCATGGGGGGATGAGGTTCAATTTGGATCCCTCACTGCTGCGTTCTTGACCAATCACGTGGCTTTAAGAAGACTGGGGGCGGGGAAATAGAGGACAAAAACAGTCGGCTGCCATTTTGTTGTTAGAAGAACAAGACGGCTCCGTGTACGAAAAAAGTTCGTATGCCAAGGTAAAATGTTCATAAATGTAACGTTCGTAAACCGAAAAGTTGGTAAACCGAGGTACCGTTTATGAAACTGCTTTGAAAAAGCCGTTTGGCTGACTTCTTGCTTGCTGTTGTTCGTTTTTGGGAGAAGGTTGAACTCTCCCACGTTGCCAAAACCTTGAAGCTTATCTACGAGCGAAGGCTTTCGTGTGAAGGAAATGTCATTCCTGTCGGTGCGTTTTCATCATTTGATGCTTTGTTTCCACTAGCATGGCGGGAGGTGGAGCAAAAAATGGGAGGTGAAGATGACAGGGAATCGACGAGCCGCCGGGGGCCCGTTCAATACACGGAGAAGACCACCGATGCTGTCATGAAGAGTAAGCGCATGTTTTCGTTTCAGGCATTTAAAGGACAACCGACACCATTTTTTTTTTTGTTTCCTAACTGACATCAGAAAAACGTTTTATAGCATCTAAAATACCCAAAACGCGCAGTATGATATTTTTAGTCAAATGCAAAACACCAATAAAAATGACTTAAAAGTTTCCCAAAACTGCCACAAAATGAGCTCGGAACTGGGCGAGGTTCAGAAAGTCCCGCCCCCTTGTTTGTGACGTCACGCCAGGATACTCCTTCACAAACTGCCTTGCTCCAGAATCAAAACAATGGCTTCAGATAGTTCAGATTCGGAGAAGATGCTTTTTTGTTACTCATCCAATTATGAATATGATTCAAATAGTTCTGAAGAGGAAAGCATACATGTTTGCAATCCATTAAAGAAGTCCTTCCGGATCAATTCGAGTCATCTGGACGTCTTTCAAAACTCTCAAGGACACTTTACAGTCACAGGATAGTTTTTCTGAGGTGAGCAGCGGCAGCCGGTCAGGCAGCGGCAGTCTATCTGGCTATCTATTAGCATTCTAGTAGCCATCTATTTGCTACCTATTAGCTAACTGGTCGGCTAGCTAGCTCTCTGGCTGGCTATCTATTAGTTTTATAGCTAATTGTCTAGCTGGCTATCTATTAGCTATCTATTAGTTAACTGGCCCGCTAGCTATCTGGCTGGCTATCTATTAGTTATGTAGCTAGTTGTCTATCTTGCTATGTATTGGCTATCTATTAGCTATCTATTAGCTATCTATTAGCTAACCGGCCGGCTAGCTAGCTTTCCGGCTGGCTATCTATTAGTTTTATAGCTAGTTGTCAAGCTGGCTATCTATTGGCTATCTATTAGCTTTCTATTTGCTATCTATTTACTACCTATTAGCTAACTGGCTAGATAGCTTTCTGGCTGGCTATCTATTAGTTATATAGCTAGTTGTCTAGCTGTCTATCTATTAGCTTTTTATTAGCTATCTATTTACTACCTATTAACTAACTGGCCGGTTAGCGAGCTTTCTGGCTGGCTATTAGTTATATAGCTAGCTGGCTATCTATTAGCTAGCTAGCTTTCTATCTCTACTTCCGGGTTGGGTGAATGCTGGCGCGTGTGGCTGCCGCTGCTCACCCACAGAAAAACTTTCTCCTGTGACTGTAAAGTGACCTTGATAGTTTTGAAAGGCGCTTAGAAATGAAATGTATTATTATTACAGTATAAATTTAACACAACAACTACCATGTATTGTAAGGCGTCTTTAGCATGAAATAAACTACCATGTATAATAGTAAGCCGTTTTTAAGCGTGAAAAACACTGATTTACTATCTCGCTAGCTACCTACCTAGCTACGTATTTGCTATCTAGCTAGCTAGCTATTAGCTATAGGGCTATCTATTAGCTATGTCCTTGGGAGTTTTAAGGGGCGCATGTAGATGCATTGTATTATTATTATGATTATTAGCTATCTATCATCTAGCTAGCTTGCTTTCTATCTATTTGAGTTACTTCCGGGTTGAGTGAATGCTGGCACGTGTGGCTGCCGCTGCTCACCCACAGAAAAACTTATCCTGTGACTGTAAAAGCGACCTTGAGAGTTTTGAAAGGCGCTTAGAAATGAAATGTATTATTATTATTATTATTATTATTATTATTATTATTATTATTATTTACATGTCGCCAAATGACTTTTGTTTCTCATCAGATTTTGTTCCCATCGATTTGGAGGAGTGGTGGGCTCAGCGCTTCCTTGCAAATATCGCAGACATGTCATGACTGCTTTGGAGGAACTGAAACGTGAAAGGATGAAATATGCCGCTGCTTCATCGGTGAAGGTGACGCGAGGCTCAATAGGAAGAGTCACTTAGAGCTTCAGGATGCTCCGTGTAAAGCATTGTCTGCCATTTGGAACTTGATGTGAAATCTGAAGCTTGTGTGAAGAACTGAGCACCAAACAGACAAGATGTAATGTGCAAAAAAAAAAAAAAACAAATGGCTCCGCCCTCTACTTGGATGACATATTTGATTGAAGCTTTTCGAGTTGGCCGAACTGGCTCATCTTTGGATGTGAATTTACCAAAGAGCACAAGTAAAAATGACTTTCAAAACTTTCATTTGTGTACTTGTCTTTAGTTCTTTCTAAGTGCCCCCCAAAAAAATCACATTAAAAATTTGCAGATACGACTCCTAACACGAAACCACATTACAATTGTTTTCATTTTTATTTCGAACAATACTTAGAAATGTGATGGAGAATAAGAAGTTATAGTTAAAGGACAACCGACATCACTTTTTTGTTTCCTGACATCAGAAAAACATTTTATAGCATCTAAAATACCCAAAACACGCAGTATGATATTTTTAGTCAAATGCGAAACACCAATAAAAATGACAGTGTCCATCAACATGGGGTGCGAAATGTCGCATCCAAAAAAGGCAGAAAATGGCGTCAAAGCCGTGTAAGGAATTAATCAGCCTGTTTCCACAGGCTGATTAATTCCTTCCACGGAGCTTTGTCGCCCTCTTCTGCCTTTTTTGGGTGCGACATTTCGCACCCCATGCTGATGGACAACATGAAGTTTTCAGACCAAAGTACAGCAAAATGCATTGACGTGATGGAAGGACTGCTACAATGTGTCCTTTTTTCGGTCAGGGGCGTTCCTTCAGTGACGTAACGTGAGGACTCGTCACCAACTCAAAAACAAGACTTCTGGAATATTCAGCGCGAGTCTTAAAACGTCAAATATAGCTATATGCGGTGGAATCTTTGTAAAATACGCTCAGTAGAAGTCATTTGAAGCCATTTTACAAATTATGGACACAACTTGTCCGGAGACGTCGGTTGTCCTTTAAAAGTTTCATGCTGTTATATGCTTAGTCAACCGACGTTCTCGTTCTCTGTTGACCTCAGATTGACCCCAGGTTGTCTGTGCTTCAATTGTGTAATCGAGTCACACATGTTGACTAAACAGATAACAGCATGAAACTTATCAATGTGATAACTTCTTATTCTGTCTAATCTCTATCAGTTTCAGTTAAAAAAACAAATTTCCGTGAAAGAATAATTAGTTCTTAAAAGCAGTGTCACTTTATTTTTCCTCATATTCTTCTCCACATTTTTTTTTCTCTGTCTGATGACACAAAAAAAGGAGGTTCTGCCTCAAGCACTCATTTTGCTGCTGCTTTTGCTTTCTTGCCCGTTTTCCTGACGCGTCTGCGAGTGGGTGCGGCTTGCCCCGGTTTCGCCGTGGTGAAAGTGATGCACTGGGAGTCAAGAAAGTTGACCAGCTTGGCGGCACCGAGGCGGATGCCTGCGGCTTTTAGGCGCTCCTGGAGTTGAGACAGGACCAAAGGCCTGTACTGCAGGATCTGAGTGTACAGGCCGGAGTCGGAAAGGATGAATGAGCGCACGGCCTGCAGGCGATCTTCATGGCGGGTAGCTGCTTGGGAAGCCGATATCCCGCCATCGCTGTCCGAGTCACCGCCGGATGAGACACACAGTTCCGGGTTGTGCCTGCAAGGTTCATGACAGGGATGGTAGGAGAATTAAAGGACAACAGACAGCATTTTTTTTTGTTTCCTAACTGACATCAGAAAAACGTTTTATAGCATCTAATATATCCAACACACGCAAGCTGATATTTTTAGTGAAATGCAAAACACCAATAAAGATGACTTAAAGTGTCCCAAAACTGCCACAAAATGAGCTCGGAACTGGGCAGATTCAGAAAGTCCCGCCCCCTTGTTCGTGACGTCACACCAGGATACTCCTTCCCAAACTGCCTTGCTCCAGAATCAAAACAATGGCTTCAGACAGTTCAGATTCGGAGAAGATGCTTTCTTGTTACTCATCCAGTGATGAATATGATTCAAATAGTTCTGAAGAGGAAAGCATAAATGTTTGCGACCATCACAAAGGTAAATAAAGCGACTTCATTATACAGTACAGTTTATTTCTTTAATTATAATACCATAGCACATTTATTATACATAAAATAAGGTATACAGTATTTGGTGTAGTTTTAAGGTTTAGAAAATTAGAAAGTAGAAAATTATGTTTTATGGGGACCTGGGAATGGATTATTCTCATTTTAATGGTTTCCTATGGGAAATTAATTTTTGGGATACACACTTTTTGCCTTACACACTGTCTGGGAACCAATTAAGTTCGTACGGTATTCCTGTAGTTCCGAAGAGGAAAGCATAAATGTTTGCAATCGATTAAAGAAGTCCTTCCGTATCTGGACTCTGTTGTAGCGCCCAGAAAATGCACTAGATGGCCCATAAGCTCCGTTGGAAATGGGCTGATTTGTCCTCTGGGAATTTGTGTCAACTTACACCTTCTTTATGTGTGCTACCGCAATTGTCTGTGACACACAACGATTCACCATCGTGTTATTTATGTAGTTTTCCTTCTAATTTCACCATCAACACAGTGTTTTCAGACGTAAAAAAGTACCCAAAATGCATTGTGTGTCGCTTCGTCGGTCATGGGCGTTCCCTCAGTGACGTCAGGGCATTTAAGATAACTGCAGTACCTTTTAGATTCTTCACTTGATGTATCTGTAGAGCCACCAGAGTCTTGAGAGTTGGACAGCGGTTCCATGTCCTCCTTTTCTCCGGTGTCTTTTGCTGGAGAGAAGGAAGCGGCTTTTGTCTTAGCCACGGGTCCCACGCAGGAGGCCTCATCTTCACTGTCCGAGTTGACCAGCTGATGGGTGTAGTGGTGGATCTCTTTCAACTTGCCGATCATCTGGCGCTTGGGTAATGCCCGAACACCAAACCTTACAAACAAGATGACAGTGAGTGGCATTCGGACAGCCAAAGTATCCATCAGCAGAACGCTGTACATTTCATTCATAGGCGGCTTTCAAAACTGTCAATGTCACTTTCATGTGTGTATTTATTCATTTATTTATTCGTTTATTGATATATTTATATATGTACAGTGATACCTTGGTTTACGAACCCCTTGGCTTATGAACTTTTCGGTTTACGAATGTTAAATTTATGAACGGAGCTGCCTCCATGAGTGATGTAAATCGATGTAAATTGACTCACCGGTTAAGTTTGTTTTTTAGTTCTGGCGTATCCATGTCAGAGTAGGGAGGCATTGGCGTGATGGGCACCAGAGTGTGATGCTTTTTATTGCGGGGAGGAGCTGGAAAGACACAAATAGATTGATTGATTTTTTTTCCCATAGTATCTGCTGTTATTCAAAATTAAAGGACAACATTTCATATTTTGGGATGTAAACCACAATAACAGTCATTATTCTTGACTTCAGATTTGAAAACTAGTTAAAGTGATACCTCGGTTTACGAACCCCTTGGCTTACGAACTTTTCGATTTACGAACGTTGAATTTATGTAAATTTAACCGTGGCGTATGAACTATTTTTCGGGAAACACACGGAGCACCACAATGAGTGATGTGTCGTTCGCGAACGAGTCCGTTCTAACAATAAAATGGTAGCCGACTGTTTTTGTCCTCTATTTCCCACCCCCAGTCTTCGGTTAAAACCACGTGATTGGTCAAGAACGCAGAATTGAGGGCAGGTGGTTTAAACATTAAAGAGATAGGCAGACGACAGTGAGAGAGTGACAAAATGGATAGAAAACAGTGAAATTTAGACTCGTTTCAACTTTGACAGTTCAATGGCAGAGCGTAGACTGCAAGGTTAAAATATCCCATCAATCAGGCTCCACAAATAACCCGCACAAGCCATCTGTACACTTGATGCAAAAAGCTATCAACCCAGCTAAACAGATCAGAATTGATGAGGAACTAGATAAAATTAGCGCAGAGAAAGCACCTACAAGGGACCATTCCTCCAGATGGTGAAAGAAGTAGGCTACCGTTCCTCATCAAGTGTTTAATGCTGATGAAACCGGCCACTCCATTCCATCAAGCCATCAACGACCATCACAAAGGTCAATAAAACAACTTTATTATACTATTATTATATTATTATATTATATATAGTTTATTCCTTTAATTATAATGTCGTAGCACATTTATAATACATAAAATAAGGTATATTTTGTGTAGTTTTAAGGCTTAGAAAATTAGAAAGTAGAAAATTATGTTTTATGGGAACGGATTATTCTCATTTTAATGGTCACCTATGGGAAATTAATTTTTGGGATACTCACTTTTGGCCTTACACACTCTGTCTCGGAAGCAATTTAATTCGTAAGCCAAGATATCACTGTGTTCATTAATTTGTGGTGTGCTCTATATGTAATATGTAGAGTAATGACTTTGACACCCCTGCTGTACATCATGACTTAGGTTGGGTTTAATAATCACAAAAATCAGTCACTTTGATGAAATAGTCTTTTTAAAAATGGCTTACGTGTCGTTTTGAGTTGGACAGAAGGCTTCAGCCTTTGAGAAAGAGGAAGTATCTCCTCTTCCTCTTCCGAACTGTCCCATACGTTGGCGATCAGAAGGCTGTCACTTATCTCTGGAGGAATATCGGTAAGGAGGCCAGGTGTTGGAGGCTTGAAGATCTCATGCTCTTTACTCATGATGGTCATCTTTTTAACTTCTTGGTCACCACTCGCACGATCTTGATAAAGTGTCGGTGAGTGAGAGGCGATGGCGGACGAGGCTACCGTGTCCATTGCCCGGCTGCATCCTCCACTTTCCTCTAGTCTCAGGCTAAAGTCTCGCGGGTTCTCCGTGACGTCCTCGCAGGCGTTGAGGCCCCACGAGTCGTTGAAAGCCATTGGCGGCTCGTCCATGACCAGTAAGCTCTGTTCAAAACTTTTATCGCTTATTGCTACCTCTCTGTGGTCATCATCCATTCCATCTTCACTTGTTCTTCCACTCCTTGTAGGCTTAAATTCTGCACTGTTGTGACTGTTAGCGTGAGCAGAATTTGGGCTGGAGCACTGACTGGGCTTCTCTGAACTCAGGACACTTGTGTGAGAGGTTGAAGAATGAGGTTCTGAAGGGTGCGGAAAAGGGGAGAGATGAATGCCCTCTGGTTGGATGTTCTCCGGGCTTTCATGTTCCTGGCTAAGTGGTGTGTTGGGCCCTGTGTCGGGCAGCGTGAGGTCAGGCCGGATACGGTGAAGGACGTGCAGAGGGGTGCTGCTGTAAGGGTCATGGCAGACCTGGAGAGGCATCTCTCGCTTTGAAGACTGGTGGAGGTGTGAAGAAACGCTTGAGAAGTTTTCAAGGAGAGGCCGAGAAACACTTCCCTCCAATGTGCCTACGTTGGTTGTAATACAGGTGGGACTGTTGGAGATCTTAGATGTGTTGCGAAGCACTTTTGGGAACAGTTCCGTCTTCCGCACGCTGACTTTGGTTGGTGTGGAACCGTCCAAGCTTGTTCTTCTGGGAGTGGTGTTGACTGGTGTGGAGGGGAAGAGCCAGGAGAGCTCTGGCGAACAATCTCCTTGGTTTGGTTGGTCAGGAGACTGACTTTGATCACCGAAGCTAAATTCCAAATTTCTGGACTGATTCTTCTCCATTGAGGGCTCAGTCGGCTTTAAGTGAGTGAAGCTCTGCTTTGTGTGGGAATGGGATAAGACACTCTGGGCAGTGGGGTGAGCAAGAGGTACCTCCATGTCCTCGCTTGAGTCTGACAAAACTATCAGTTCTGGCTCATTTTTCTCTGGCGAATTCAAACGTAGTGGGACACAAATGCTATCGCTAACTTGAGGTTCAAGAGGCGTATCTTGCTTTGGAGATTCCTGTCCGACAGAAGTTGTTTCTATGACTCTCATAGGTCTCCTCTCACCATCCCTGTCTGGGAACACACCAAGGTCAGGCAAGTTTGATCTTTTGGGGGAAATGTCAGCGCCTAAACTTTCTGACGTCCACGGCAAGGTGCTAACAGATGATTTGAAGAAAGGAGTGTGAGGCGTTTGTGCTCTTGGTGAAGTAGAAGGGCAGATGGATGGGCCATCTTCTTCTTTGTAGACGCCTTCAGAGTCTGAGAAGAGACGATTGTAGCTTCTGTCAAGGCTGTGGTTTGGAAGCGATTCAGATTCAGGTCTTCCTGGACTTTCTCTTGGTTCATTGAGTTTGCTTGTCATCACTGTATCATCTCTCTCACTTTCTCCCATGCTCGGTTTCTTCTCATCCCTTTTTCGCTGTGTGGCGGCAAACTCGTAAATCTCATCCAGTTCATCCTCATTCACCTGTTCCTCGTGGAGGTCCCTGTCACGTAATGTGCTGTCAGCAGCTTTTTCCAGATGGCTTTCATCACCTCCTTCTCGGTCCGTGTTGTCTTCGTTGCTCCACATGGAATCAAAGAGCGCTGTTAAATTCATGTCTGTCTCATTACTGAGATAATCCAAGTGGCATGTGGCGGCTCCATCAGCATTGTGAGTTGAAGCTTCGTCAGGATGAAGTTCACATAGCTGGCGCAGCTCCTGCAGATCAAACCTGAAAAAGACAGGAGGTAAGGTGTACACTTCATATTTTTGAATCAAATTTGTTCCAGATTTGGCTTGGAATTGCTCATGATCAACACCTGCCAACTTCTGAAACAAAAAAAAGCCTAGCTATATGCCGGCATCCAGGGACCACAGGCACTGGTCAGTCCAGGACAAAGTCCTGGTTTAGGAGACAGGGGGGGGGGGGTTCTCCCACGTGAAGCCAAACGATTTTTACAGCTACTAAATGAGGCTGACTTCTTTAGACGTATGGTATAATTTTAATGAGTTTGACACCCCTGATCTAAAGGATGCTAACAACTGGCACTCTGTGTCGGAGATGTTTGCTCGGACACTGTGGACGAACGCTCAGAACCAGAAAGATTGTCTTTTACATTCATGACAGACGCCTGAATTCTGCAGTCCTCTGCCAAGCAATTTATTGAGAGGACAGTAAAGTCTCGTTATATCGATATCGGATATATCGATCGTCCCGGTTATATCGATATTTTTTCGGACTCCCTTGAATATCGATATAACGAGACTTTACTGTATATGCAAATTTAAGTGATACATTAGTAAAACATTGTTTACTTGATTAGAATACCACACCTCTTGAGTTCTAAGCACGAACATCTGAAAGCAATAAAACGTTGTCTTTTCCATGAACTGATAAATTTGTAACCTGGCTAATGAGCTTGTCCTGTGAAGGAGTTTCAAGTCATAAATTACTCCGGTAATAAAGGAGTCTCCCAAGTCCTAAATTCTGTCCAAGGCCAGGTCTCCTAGATGAAGATGACAGTTTAAGAGGCTGTGTCTGTTGACCTGATTGACCCCAGGTTGTCTGTGCTTCAATTGTGTATTCGAGTCACACATGTTGACTAAGCATATAACAGCATGAAACTTTGAAATATGTATAATATAATTTCTTATTCTGTCTAATCTCTATCACTGTGCCAATCGCCTGTTCTAAATTAAAATAAAACATAATTTTCATTAATAAACCATAACCTGAAATCGGATAATGAAAACCGTACTTATTACGGCAAAACCAGAGTAGTTGGCAGGTATGCATGATCAATAATATCTAGGAATGTGTGGCTTCTGCTTACTGACCTGGATGCCAACTCCAGTACATGAGGACATAATGACGCTGGAAGGGAAAAGCGAGCAGTGTAGAGATACTGTAACAGAACCAACACTGCCTGTCCTGGGACATCACTGATCAATACCCTTTGAGCTGCGGGAGTTCCTTCCTCATGTACCCCAAATCCACTTTCATGCATCTGCAAGGGGAAAAAAAAACATACAATTTAGGTCACTAAAAGTTGTCAGCATTTTGACGGTCGATCAACCGAGAATGGACAAATAGTTGGGCTACTCAACTATTAAGTGTGAAATGAAGGGGGATAAATGCCGTATATAAATATTGTATTGCCTCTTTTTCTGTTTATGTCATGGAGTGATAGAGATGAGACAGAA
This sequence comes from Hippocampus bargibanti, assembly GCF_051943395.1. Taxonomy (NCBI): domain Eukaryota; kingdom Metazoa; phylum Chordata; class Actinopteri; order Syngnathiformes; family Syngnathidae; genus Hippocampus; species Hippocampus bargibanti. The sequence continues at coordinate 22,932,529 of NC_142743.1, forward strand.
TAGAAGTTATATTTAAAAGTTTCATGTTACTTGCTTAGTGAGCATGTGTGACTCGAGTACACAATGAAAGCATGAAGAAAATAGATGAATAGATGAAATGTATTATTATTAAGCTAGCTATTAGCTGTCTAGCTGACTGTAAACTGTCTAGCTGTTAGCTATCTGCCTATCTATATTTGCGATTTATTTGCTACCCATTAGCTAGATAGCTAGCTGTTAGCTGTCTAGCTGGCAATCTATATTCGCTATTTATTTGCTATCCATTAGCTAGCTAGCTAGCTGTCTAGCTGACTGTGAGCTGTCTGTCTGGCTGGCTAGCTGTTGGCTATCTGGCTATCTATTAGCTATTTATTAACTATCCAATAGCTGGCTAGCTACGTATTTGAGTTACTTCCGGGTTGAGTGAACGCTGGCGTGTGTGGCTGCCACAGCTCACCGACAGAAAAGCTTTATCCTGTGACTGTAAAGTGACCTTGAGAGTTTTGAAAGGCGCTTAGAAATGAAATGTATTATTATTATTATCAATTATTTTTTGCATATTGCACTGCAGTTACCATTTCTGCCAGCAGGGGGCAGCGTGCATAAATCATGAAGGAATGAGCAAAGAAGACTTGGCCACTGTCCACCTGGAGTTGCCAGTCACTAAGATGAGGGTTGTTAACCATGCTGCTCAGATTTGATGCCAAGGTGGATAGCGCCACCTGCAGAGAAAACGAGGGAGTAGATGTTTCTCAGGAAGAACCCGAGCATTCGTTTTGTCATTTTCCAAAATTTGGCCTGCAAACTTTGGAGAATTATCTTACTGATAAATGGGTTCTGTTGTCTTCACTTGGTCTTGGCTGAGATAAAGACCTTCGTGCTTGGCTTTGGAGGTCATCTGTATCGGAGTGTGTCATTGCCAGTGGTGGTCCACCACTCACACATTGGTCAGTTGTTTCGTCTAGAAAGAAGCCACTCACTTGGAGGTCTGTAGACAAGCTCAAGTTTTTGTCTGTAGGAACATCATTGATGACAATGCATGTAAGGTAAGTATAAGTAACAATCAAAGTAATTCACAATAATAAAGCTGACATCAAAGGTACATCTTTTTGAGTTATCTAGCTATCTATTAGCTATATAGCTAGCGAGCTATTTGAGTCAGGAAACATATTAGCTATCTAGCTGGATAGCTATATATTAGCTGTCTAGCTATCTATTAGCTAGCTAGCTTTCTATCTTTTTGAGTTATTCTGGGTTGAGCGAACGCTGACGCGTGTGGCTGCCGCTCCTCACCCACAGAAAAATGTATCTGTAAAGTGATCTTGAGAGTTTTGAAAGGCGCTTAGAAATGAAATATATTATTATTATTACATGCGGCAGCATCAACTAAACCCCGAATAACTTGACTTTTTGGAGGTTTTTTTTCTTTTTTTATACTTTACCGAGGACAGGCGCATTATAGTCACCATGGGCCATTTTAGACAGCTCCACTAGTTCTTGCAGGGCCTGACTATTCGCTGGTGGATCTCCAATGGTTGGAGTGGAGGGAGTTAAGGAGCAGGTAGTTGTCTTGGAGGAGGAGACGTTGCAAGCCTTGTTGTTGAGTTGGGAAGCAGAACAGAGAGCCTAAAGGCAGAAGGAAAAAAAAAACAATTTCAATGTTACTAAGGGGGAAAAAAGAATGTAAATAAATTAGAATCAGCCTAATAACGCCTGCTCGGATCAGTCTTTTTAGGAGTGCCTTTACAGAAAATCTTTGGCCACAAACAGAGCAGGAAAAGGGTTTCTTACCAGTGTGATTTCTTGTGTGGCTAATTAAATGTTTTTACTTCTTTATTTCCTTTCTTTTTCCTTTCATAACTTTGCGACTGTGTTACTTCCGGGTAGAGTGCACGCTGGTGCGAATGGCTGCCGCTGCTCACCCGCGCACAAAAAAAAAATCGAAAAGCATTCAAAATGGCCGACGCGAGGTGTTAATCTGTTGTTTTTAAAGAACGTTTTCTATTGAATACTATGATATACTATGGCGCCATTCCCGATATACCATATCGGGAATGGCGCTCTACGTCATAATTTCAAATCCCGAATAAATTCGTAAATGGCAGTGAATGCGTTAATGATGCGCTACACTCCAAATCACTCAGACTCACTAATCCCAACATCACTTTTACTGTACAACAAGTTATTTACTTGTGCCGATTCCCCTGGTGCGATGAAGTCTTTGAGCTCCGGGACGAAGAAGTCGAAAACATCGGTAGCGTGTCCATTCCGCAATGCACTCTTTTGCCAGAGGGGGGCAGCGTCACTCAAGGCGGACAAGGTGCTGGGACAGCGGGTTGGGGTAGGCGGAGAAGGAGCTCGGCTACGTAGGAGGAGAGTAGAGACACGTTCCTGCAGCCTCATCAGGGCAGCATCGGCATCCTGGATGAGAAGGATTGGAGGAGGACGAGGAACTGTGCCCTTTTTCCTCTTACCACGCCCCTTACCTGCAACATGAGGAATTGACAGACTCTATTTCACCAGCTCATTTGGATGCACAGGTTCAAAATATTACCTTCCTTCTCCCATTTAATCATTTGACTTCTACAGTCACAACTACTTTTGGTTTAAAAATGCTATCTATTAGCTAGCTACCTAGCTGGCTATCTATTTGCTATTGTTAGGTTGTGAATAAATGTATTTCCTTCACGATCCAACTCCTGTGTCATGACATACATTTAACCTTGCAAAACTCTGAAAAAGAGGTGATGTTGTACCTGCATCTGGCCTCCGCTTCAAAAGAGGCACTGTGGAGGAATCAGAGGCCATGGGTTCTGTTATTGCTGCATGCTCCTGCTCCTGTTCCTCTTGCAAGAGGGAGGATGACAAAGCTAGGGCCACCATGGTGTTTTCATCCAGGGGTTCAGTCTTTTTCCTGGGCTTCTTTCTGGCAACTTGGACCGCCTTAGTTACACCTTTCCTTTTGGTGCCTCCAGTCTGTGTACTGAACATGACAAAAAAATAGATTTTTGGACCAAACAGATTTGGATTCAGAATACAGGTAACATCCGACTTATGACCGCCTCGACTTACGACTACCCGTACTTACGACCACGACCTCCAGACCCTATTTTAAAAATTTAAATTCTACGCCTGGCACCGCAACGCGCTAGCAGGCCGGCAATGTGTACGAAAAGTCCCCGTGCCCGAGATAGGCTCCAGCGCTCCCAGCGACCCTACTGAGGATAAAGGGGCACGGAAAATGGAAGTGTGTGGCTGCTGCAGACATACATTGGATTGGTGGTGGCGCTTCGCGTCTCTTCTGCTTGTCTCCGAAGCGCCTGCAGCAGGTCGGCAGGAGTGACGCCGAGGTCTCCCGAGCAACGCTTCAAGTGGACCGAGCGCTTCTTGTGCGACTTGAATTTCTGGCCACAGATTGGACAGTCAGGGACACTCGGAGGAGGAGGAGGGGCCATTTGATGCTCACTGTCATCCAAACACCTACCAGCAGAAATGGACTTATTTTCATGTGAAAAAAAAATAATAATCTTGATACAACATTAAAACAACTACTGTCAGCGGCCACCGAGTCCATTTACCAATGTAGAAGAAGTCATGCGTAAACCCAGGCTATATTTGCTATCTAGCTGACTAGCTGACTACCTAGCTAGCTAGCTATACAATATACAGTAAAGTCTCGTTATATCGATATCGGATATATCGATAGTCCCGGTTATATCGATACTATTTATATGCACTCACGGAGAAAATTACATGCAAACAGGGTCGGATATATCGATAGTCCCGGTTATATCGATATTTTTTCGGACTCCCTTGAATATCGATATAACGAGACTTTACTGTATCTATTTTGATGGCTAGCTGTATATCTTTCTAGTTGGCTGGCTAGCTACCTAGCTAGCTATCTATTAGCTAGATAGCTATTTTTCTATCTATTTGAGTTACTTTCGGGTTGAGTGAACGCCGGCGCGTGTGGCTGCCACTGCTCACCCACAGAAAAAAATTATCCTGTCACTGTAGTGTCCTTGAGAGTTTTGAAAGGCGCTTATAAATCAAATGTATTAGTATTATTTTTACATTTTGAGCCTATTGTCACTGATCTGAAATCCGTAAAATTACCAATAAAGAAATGATAAAATACGTTCAAGTTTTTTTGATTGATTGGTTGGTTGATTGATATGTTGATTGAAGAGAAAATCTGTCATTGCGTTGCCCTATTTTATAAAGATTATCTCAAATATCCGAGAAAGGGGCAAACACTTACTTCTTGTTAGCTAGTCAAAACACTGACCTGTTGATGTGCTGGGTACGTCGCTCGGGTGTCATGTGAGATAAGTCTCTTTGACAGATGTGACAGAAGAAGAGACCTTCAGCCGCCAAGTCCAATGTGTGGACTTCTGCCGCCTCATGGTCAAGTTGGTGCTGCAGCTGCATGGCCAGAACCTCATCACTGACATGAGTCCCCGGATGCTGATCTGAAGTGCAACAAAACAATATGTGGTGTTGAAAATAGTCATTTTGATACGACTGCGATATTTAAAGGACAACGGACATCACTTTTTTGTTTCCTAACTGACATCTGAAAAACGTTTTATAGCATCTAAAATACCCAAAACACGCAGGGTGATATTTTTAGTCAAATGCAAAACACCAATAAAAATGACTTAAAGTGTGCTGAAACTGCAAAAAAATTGGAACCGGAAGTGGCCAGTTTCAGAAGGTCCCGCCCCCTTGTTCGTGGTGTCACCCCAAGACGTCTTGCCTTGGTGGAGAATCAAAACAATGGCTTCAGATTCGGAGAAGATGCTTTGTTGTTACTCATCCAGTGTCGGTTGTCCTTTAAGGGTAATTGTGTACACGCAAACTTCCTCATTGTGTGACGATTAAAGGTGTTCTTATTCATATTGTTAATCTCAATTATTTATTTATTTATTTTTCCCCTCTGGAAATGATTTCCTTTGGAAAAAGTCTGAAACGGTTAATGTTCGTCTTGCTTTTTCGGACAACAATTTACCATTTCAACAGGTGTGTGAATGGCTTCTCATATAGTTTGTAACGTGTTGTATGTGGTGGAAAGTGTGCGTGCGTCATTTCACCTGACAGTAGAAGATAGGGTTCCCTGTCTTGGTCCACATCACGCACCATTTTTGCCAGTTTGGCTCTTTTGAACTGTTGCATCCCGTTGAGCAATATGTCTTTTGTCCTCAAGCCCGGTACAGTTGTTTGTTTTGAAGTGAACACAGTATCTCCTGAATCGTGCACAACCTTGCCAGTGTTTCCGGTGACCGGTTGTACCTGGCTCTGGACGCACTGAGACCCAGACCTCTCCTCGTTTTTTCTACAGTCTCCATCGCTGGTCTGACAAGATATCTGCTGGTCGACTCGACAACGTTTTGGCTCGACTCCTTTCTTGCGGGAACGTTTCAGTAGCTTTGAGCAGAGATCAACAAAATCCTGGTCCGAATCGTTCATGACTATGTTTTTTTTGACCGATCACCTTAAAAAAATCACGCGGGCTTGTACTCTACGTTGGCAAATGCCCATAATGGATAATCAACCCGTCAGTACTCTGTAGTATGATTCAAGAATCCGCGGGTACTGTTGTAGCAGACAATAAATATATATGATCCATATATATAGATTCCAAATTTCGATCCGTCTAAATGGTAGAACAAATACTGGTGGAATATTGTAGATAAGTACTTGTGTAAATGAATTGTCTTCTCACCGGACTGTCAGCATCAACATTGGGTCTCATAATTACTACATTAATTTATGAATCGTTGACAACGACATAAAACACTCAAGATTTGTTTTCCCCCCTCACAGCAAAACATTTCCTGTCACGTGACCCGGAACGTCAGGCTACTTCCGGGTCATCCTGGTCACGTGATCAGTCGCCGTTCATTCCGTTAAAATGCGTATTGTACATTTCTGAGAAGACAGAATACGTATCGTAAATGTTCAATGTTTTTGTCATTGAGTGACTTTAAATAACGCTCCGTAACTGATTGAAGCATCTTTAAAACAGTGCACACACATCCTGTGTTCGACTTGGCATAAATCAATCGCATACTGACGAGTGATAATATACGTAATGAAAAAAACAGCAGCATTCGGAATTATTACCGAGTTAAAATCGCACAACCAGTCTTTAGTCTTTAATATCGTGGTCTTTCACCAGACATGTTTTAAGTACTGCCTGTCGTTTTTTTGCATTGAATATTGTGGATATAAATGTAGCATCATTTGGTGATACGAAAAAGGGGAGATGATGGGAGAAAATTCGGAATGTTCAAGCAAATCAGGTGAACTTGAGGTATTTTCAATTCCGACTTTGGTCAACGAATATCCTAGTTCTAAGGAGGGTTGTGGTTCACTTAAAGGACAACCGATGCCTCCGGACAAGTTGTGTCCATAATTTGTAAAATCACTTCAAATGACTTCTACTGAGCGTATTTTACAAAGATTCCACGGCATGTAGCTATATTTTACGTTTTAAGACTCGCGCTGAATATTCATGAAGTCTTGTTTTCGAGTTGATGACGATGCCTGACGTGATGTCACGTCTGGAACTCTCCGGACCGACAAAGCGACACCATGTATTTTGGGCACTTTTTTCGTCCGAAAACATTTTGTTGATCACGAAATTAGAAGGACAACGACATAAATAACGCGATGGTGAATCGTGTGTCGCACCAACACTACCAATTGCGGTAACATCATAAAGAAGGTGTAATTCCCAGCAGACAAATCAGCCCATTTTCAGAGCACGTGCACCGTCTTGTGCATTTTCTGGGACGCTACATTGGAGTCCAGACGGCTCGAATTGATCCTCGAACCACGTGAAACCGTCACAACAGGGATAGTATTTTTCTGTCATTTAGCCAAGTTTTGTAATTCATCTGTTGCAGTTTATTTAACAATGTGGTATAGAAGTAAGAAACGAGCCTTTTATAATTTTGTACAGTGTTTTCGTTCTCTCTTATATTTATCGTATTTTACTTGAATACGTGGATTTACAATATGATAAAAAGCAAACTCTTTCCCCACCCATTCAAGTTTTTGAGAAAAGACGAATGAGCTTCAATGACTCCCAAGACAATCTTGATGGTGTTTCCATTCTTCACACACACACACTTTAGTGTATAATTTAAAGGGTAGATGATCATTGCACCTCAACTTAGGTCACCGTTTCGTTTTCCTCCCACTATCTTTACAGTTTACAACATTTGTATGGGAAAAATAAAATGTAAAAGTATATATTTTTTACACCTGGAAAACAGGTTTCCAACTTCCAGGCATATGAGATGGAGGGCTGTAAATGTTTCTAGCGGATTTGTAAAAGCAGTTGTCATTCTTTTAGTGAGCATGAGAGGTTTGCATTCTGTGTCTTCATGTGCACCTGAATGTCTGTGTAAACAACCGGCCACAGTCCATTTCCTATTTTAATACAACTGAGTGCTCTTCACACACACAGAAGAGATACGGTCTCAGTCCCTCAGCACATTATCTTGGAGCAATGTTTACAACGTATGACCACAAATGCCACGAACGACAGCTTGGGAACAGAACAAAAACCTGGCCCAGCGTCCAAACTTAAAGGACAACCGACGTCTGCGGACAAGTTGTGTCCATAATTTGTAAAATGGCTTCAAATGAAGATTACACCGCATATAGCTATATTTTACGTTTTAAGACTCGCGCTGAATATTCCGGCAGTCTTGTTTTGAGTTGGTGACGAGCCCTCACGTTACGTCACTGAAGGAACGCTCCTGACCGAAAAAAGGACACATTGAAGCAGTCCTTCCATCACGTCAATGCATTTTGCTGTACTTGTTTGGTCTGAAAACTTTGTGTTGCACCAAAAAGAGGCAGAAGAGGGCGACAAAGCTCTGTGTAAGGAATTAATCAGCCTGTGGAAACCATATACCTCAAAATAGCACGGAATAAATTCATTAATCGATTGAAAACATGTATGCTTTCCTCTTCAGAACTATTTGAATCATATTCATAACTGGATGAGTAAGCATTTTCTCAGAATCTGAAGCCATTGTTTTGATTCTCCAGCAAGGGGGCGGGACCTTCTGAAACTGGCCACTTCCGGGTTCATTTTTTTTGCAGATTTTGGACACTTTAAGTCATTTTTATTGATGTTTTGCATTTGACTAAAAATATCATACTGCGTGTTTTGGGTATTTTAGATGCTATAAAACGTTTTTCTGATGTCGGTTAGGAAACAAAAAAGTGATGTCGGTTGTCCTTTAAAACACAAAAGGTTATTTTTTTTTCTTCCCCCTCTAATGGTACAAAAGATATGAATAATACAATGCAATTGTACATTTTCTTTTTTTTTAAAAATGAGGATGGTATGAAATCACACCCAAGAACCAAGCAAAAATAAATTGAGAATTGACCACATTTTTGGTGTCAACCCCCCCAAAAATATATTCTTCGTGAATGAAATTGCATTTTAAGAAGCAAATTGCAAACCCCGTTACACTTTTTTCAGGAAGATAAAAAAAACTTAAAGGAATATTTCATTCCCACGGGGTGTTTGGATTTTTATTTTGTTTTTCCTTTACCAAATTCTCTTTGTTTTTACAACAGTTTTTAATACAAGTACAAAAAATGATCTCAATAGTACAAAGAACAAAGTCCTCTTAGATAAAGAGTCTAACGGGAGTTAGGAAGAATTAAGGGGGGGGGGGTCTCAAGTACCGAGACGCTGTAGTTCTTTCATTTCCCATCAGAAATGCTACAATCCCTCCACAAACTTCTCAAGAGTATCTCCTGTAGCATCTCCTACCATGCTCATGTCACTGTTTAGCACCCCTCTGTTAGGAGGGTTAAGCTGGGGTAGCATGGCGCTTTGTTCCGCTGTTCCCAGATGTCCCTGTTCCATGGACCCTGAAAGGGGGCCACCCAGTCCATGGTGAGGGGAACTGGAGTGGGGTGGAGGCGGGTGTTGCGGTGAGGGTTGGGGCTGGTTCTGGATCTGCGGGGAGGGACTGGAATGTGGTGGCGGCGGCGGCTGTGAAGTTGGACACGGGGACTGAACGGGCGCGGGGGAACGGACTTGGTTGCTGAGACTGTTGGCTAATGTGGGCTGGCCGGCAAGCAGGTGGGTTTGGGGGCTCATGGGGCTGGGCTGACCGGGAGATGTCATCTGCTGCTTGAGGACGGCCTGCTGCTGAGGAAGATGTTGCTGCTGCTGCTGCTGCTGAAGCATTCGTTGATGCAGCATTTTCTGAGCAGGATCCATTCCCTGTGCCATCTGAGCCATGGGTGGTAGCTGGCCCATTGGCCCTCCAACTGCTCCCGCGCCTGCTTGCATGGCTTGCATCTGCTGTTGTTGTTGCATGCGGATCTGGGAGTACGTAGGCGCCGTTCCTTGGGTTTGAGCGGGGAACTGACCGGGGTGTCCCTGAGGCATCACTCTTTGTTGTTGTTGATTTAAGAGTTGCCGTCGATAGAGCTCTTGAATTTGTGGATTGCTGTTATGTGCCGCGTTCATCATCTGCCCCTGTTGAGCCCCCATTGCTGCCAAACCCTGAGCAGGAGGTTGCTGAGAAGGCATCCCTGGCCTCTGCACGGTACCCCCTGGCATAGCCATGGTCTGCATTGCGGGCAAGCCAGGCTGCTGACCCGCCTGCTGCTGCGGCTGGTTGGCGTGATACTTGGCTGTTCGCTGTTTGATGAAAGCGGCCATTAGCTGAGGGTTTGATTTGAGGATGTTGAGAACTTGCTGCTGCTGCTGGGGTGAGCTGGGAGACTTGAGGGTCCGGAGAAGATCCTGAAGAGCGTTGGGGGCTATTGCACCAGGTCTCTGCGGCGCCTGCGACCTGGCACCGGGTTGCTGTGGAATGAGCATCCTCTGACCCTGCTGTCCCGGAGGCATCATGGCTCGCTGCATGGTCATGGCCTGCGCCGGGTTCTGGCCCGGGACAAGTCCTTGTTGTTGCACTTGCGCGGCCTGCATAGGCCATTGACCCGGGGCCATGTTTGGTTGCATGACCTGTGGTCCTCGGGGCCCCGGTACCATCTGCATGGGTGCTTGCATTGGTCCCGTCATACGCTGCTGTGGCTGCTGGGGGTTCATGGGCAAACCGTTCATGTTGACCAGATAGTTCTGCTGGTTCTGCTGGGCCTGAGCCATCAACTCAATGTGGCGTGCCATCTTGACGGCGGCGAGTGGAGGCTGCTGCTGCTGCTGCTGCTGCATTTGCTGTGGCTGAGGTGGCTGTGGAACAGGGGACGGTTGCTGATGCAGAGGGGAGCCTTGGGGCCCCGGCTTACCTTGGGGCACGGCCGCTTGAGGCTGTCCATTGCGAGGCGCGGTGGGGAACGAGGGGGACATGACACCGGCAGAGTTGGGGGTCTGAGGTTGGCTGGACAGCGACTGTTGCGGGGTCTGCGGCGTGCTGGGCTGAGTATGGGAAGTGGGAGTTGTTGGAGCAGCTGACGCCGGCGGGGACGGTAGCGGCATGCTTCTGCCTTGCATGGTGGCCATTCTTCTCCTCATCAAGTGAGCCTGCTGGAGCCGATGTTGGATCTGCTGCTGGCGAAGTTTGTGCTTGATATTCAGGCAGAACGGCACCGGACACTTATTCTCTTGACAGTTCTTTGCGTGATAACAGCATAAAGCGATAAGCTGCTTGCACACCGGACAGCCGCCGTTTGTTTTACGCTTGCAACACTTGGTGTGCTGCACCACTCGCTTCATCTTCTGGCAGGACGGCAAGGAGCAGTTGGCGTTGCGGCATTGACAAGCGTGGACGAGAGACTGGATGCAACGTTGGATGCTCAAACGCCGACTTTCCTGTGGGCTCTTTGAGGCTTCGCCACTCTGGCTGTTGTTGTCGTCATCCAAACCGAGACCCCATTTCACCATCTGGTGTTCATGACCCTTTGCGTTATAACAATTAATGCAAAGGTCGAAATCCTGTGAGATGAAAGACAGGAAGAAGATAAATAACACAGGTCCACCACAGGCATTATAAACCTCGAGGGTTTTTTTAAATTAAAAGCAGTGTCTGAAACTCATGACAAAAAGTTAGCGGACACCAGGGCAGACAACTCTGAAAAGTTGCCTGCCCGGCCATTAAGTTGGCAACCAATCAGAAGCCTGTTTCGTGCTTCGGACTATACCATGACTGTAAAGTGTACTTGAGAGCTTTGAAAGGCGCTAAGAAAAGAGGAGTCCACGTCTAAGCGCCTTTCAAAACTCTCAAGTGCACTTTACAGTCACAGTATAGTCCGAAGCACAAAAAAGGATTCTGATTGGCTGCCGTGCTGAGTATGCAAATTGTCAAACGAACGTTCGTTAGGCAATTTGCTTCGGGCTATAGCGTGACTGTAAAATGTACTTGAAAGTTTTGAAAGGTGCTTAGAAAAAGGAGTCCACGTGGCTTGTAGCGGTTTGCTTTTAGCTTTTGCGTTATTGAATAAAACAAACGTTTGATTTAGAAAAAAAAACATTTTTTTTTCTCTTCTTGAAGTAGTTGTACGCAGAGGTTATTTCAAACACTGCTAATAGTTACAAAAGATGCACGGTTAACAGACCTCGCACACTGTGCAGTGCCACCGTGTCTCGACGTGATGCTTGCACTCATTACAAGTGTACACAAAGCGGTCCTGTCCCTGGTTGTGCAGTTCAACGAGCATACACATCGTGCTCCACTTGCATCTCCTGAGAGAGCTGAACTCCCAATGTTTGTCCCTGGCCAAGGTCAGGAAAGCATCGCGGCCATCCATCAGGTCACAGGAGAGCAAGGGGTCAGGGTCGATAATAGGGGGTAAAGTGTTGACCATGGGGCCGGAGTGGAGGTGTATTACAAAAAACACCTATGGCAGTCAAAGAAGAAAAAAAACATTCATGTTAAATTGCATGAAAAAACACACATAGCAGGTCCACAGAGTGCAGGTCTGGTCTTGGTCAAAAGCAGTTTTTGTATTGTGTTAGCTATGCATGAGTCTCACCTCTTTGTGCTTCTCCATGGTGGCATAAAGCTTCTGGGACAAATCGTTTGCTACATTCGGCATTCCAGGCTTCTTCTTGTTAGCTCGACTCACACTGCTTTTGTTTTTATTTGTCTTCTTGTTGTTTTTCTTCTTAGCATTTTTGCTGTCACTTGGGGTACCCTGAGAACAATATACAGAAAGACCATGAACCCCTGTTACCTTATTACCAGATTTAATTATTACTTTAAAGGACGATCGACACCATTTTTTTTGTTTCCTAACTGACACCAGAAAACCGTTTTATAGCATCTATTTATGACGGTTGTTATACCTCTGGAGTTTCAGAGGCAGCCGTGTTCTCCTCCTTCTTTCTCTCCTCCTCCTCCTGCTCAAGCTCCTTGATGCTTTCTTCCAGAACATTAGGCCAGAAGTCTCCTTCAAAGTATGGAAGCTCCTTGGCACTAGTTAGACGGTCCTCAGTTGCTTGTTTGAAAATATCCTGAATGGAGGACAAAAAGCATGTGCAGTTTACAATGTATTCAAAGTATTAAAAAAAAGTTTGAAGAAGTGTCAAGTATTCTATATTTGCAAGGTATAGGAACCACGCTGTGCCGCGAGTAGTCTGAAAACGTAGCTAAAGTAATTGAGGCCATGCTTTAGAATTGCCAATATCTTAAACATTACTGCAAGATATGACCACCATAACATTTTTTAACTCATCTTTCCAAGAATACCATTTAAAACAAATTGCTGCCAGATTATTTGATTTAGGGAAAAAAATGCACCTAAACATGTGGTGAAGGGTCTCAAGTTGCACGAACAAACCACACTTTGCACATTCCCAACATACATAGACTGTCATTTCAAGATCCTTCCTTGAAGGAAGGATTTTTTCATCTAATTTTCACCCTTCACTTATTTTACTCTATTTTATTGTGTTATGTATGGGTGGCTGTTGTCCTCATGGTGGTTACCTTGTAGTCGTGCAAGATTCTTTCTCCGAAGGCCTTGTCCAGCATCTTCCGATACCAGTCCTGAAGCCTCTTAGGTTTGGGGATCTTCTGCTCGGGGGGATGACAGTGGAAGATGTAGTCATCCCCCTCACTTGGCGGACACGCCCAAATGTGGCCTTGAGCATAGCTTCACACAAGCACACACTGAAAGATTAGACCCTAGAACTGCTTGGGAATTCGCCAAAATATACACAAGACGTGTAAATAATAATTACCCGAGTTTCTTGGCATATTCGAGATAGCCGATAAGGATCTCATGGTACACTGCTGTTCTTAAAACTCGAGGTTTGAAGAAGTGAATACTGTCAAGGTATGATATGTAGACTCGTCTGTGAAGATAGAGAATTGGGAGATTGAAATCATTTAACCCACTCAAAGAAGCAGATGGCACGTACGACATGCACTGACCTAGTGTTGGGGATTGGGCATTCAGAGCCATATTCCTGAACATGCATGCCAAAGAAGCACACGTCGACGCCGTCAATCTCTTCAAAGGCGAAAAGTGCTTTGGTTCTGTAAGGGAAGGTCTCTGGCATTTCACCTGTATCCACAAACCTAAAATTGTGAGGGGTGAACAATTATTAATTACGATGAAAGTAAAACTGGGGAAATGTGGATCTTATTTTTAAATACGTATGTTTTATGTGTAATAATGGATTTAACCTCCCACCAATTCCTTTAAAACAATTAAACTTCAAATTTTGATCATTTCTGTTAGCATTAAAGGACAACCGACGTCTCCGGACAAGTTGTGTCCATAATTTGTAAAATGGCTTCAAATGACTTCTACTGGGCGTATTTTAATAAGATTCCACCGCATATAGCTATATTTTACGTTTTAAGACCTGCGCTGAATATGCCAAGTCCGTACGTGACGTCATGAAAGGACCGCCCCCTGACCGAAAAAAGACACATTGTAGCAGTCCTTCATCAATGTCAATGGATTTTGCTGTACATGTTTGGTTTGGGGAGAGCACTAAGAAAAAAAATGAAATAATTGCTTGTGGTGTGGATTAAGTAAATAAAATATTTTAAACAAATTACCTTTGTTTTTATTCTCCCTGTTTTTATTCTTGCTATAAGTAAATAATTATGTGTCGAGTTGTGTTTGTAAGGTTTATTATCGCATAATAAGGGGAATTGCAATCATTAATAAAGGGAGCAAAAGTAATACTCGATCATATCTATATATATATATTTTTTGTCACTGCGTACGGTCAATGATGAAATCATAATGTGCGCATGCGCAGTAAACTGCATTTCCGCTTGTGTTAGCTTTTTTATCATTTCAAATAATGTACGGCGTACTATAACTTTTATACGGGAATTCTAATCATTTCAATGAGCAGCTATTAGCCAAGGTTGACAGGTATCTTATACTGAATAAATGTACTTGACATAAAGGTTGTGTTTTTCCACTTTCAAAAAACATTAAGACTATATTATTCGAAAAAACGAATTTAAGCTGAAGAACAACTTAACATCTTATGATGTCAATAATTATGGAGGGCAGGATAAATCTAAGAAGCTGTGCCGACATAAATTGTAATGCTTATCCTCCAACGCTTCTATCATCTTTGTGTCTTGGTCGGTCGTGCTCTCACCTTGCTTTCATGCCTTGTTTCACCTCCACCGTTTTGTCAGAGCTTGCAACCACCCGCACAAACACCTCTCCAGCTTCCGGGTGGTTCTGTCTCTTTAAAAATTTATTGACACGATCCTCTATATACATTCCCAATCGTGTTGACTGTAGCCCTACAGTATAATACACAAAGAAGATATTTCGAATGGGAAATTGTGAACATTTCCACCATCCATTGAAAGGATTCTATACACAACTCATTCACTCAAACAAAGATATGATACTGATGAAAGTGGTGGATATCATGCCGCAATAAAAAATGCATCAAGACAGCTGAATGTGAGAAAACGGTACCAACTTTTTGCTGAGAACTTGTTATCCTTCCGTGTTTTTCCATTCTTCTTCAAGCAGTGGTCACATATGAATCTGTCAATTGTTGGAGTTAGTTAGATACAACATTCATGAATGAAACAAGAACAAACGTTTTGAATTAGGTCAATTTTGGAAAAGGTATTGAGTTCTCACCCAGATGGCCAAATAACCTCATAGTGCAAGACACAGATCTGGTGCATCTTCCGTCCACAATCTTTACATTCAACAAACCTAAGGAGAAGCAAACATACGACAGATATATATGACTGCATCAAGATCCTGACGGCATAGCTTGCAAATGTTGATAACTGCTAAGGTAACAATTGTAACAAACATCACTCGTTACACATACGTGTGCTGGCAAGAAAACAATTACAAGCTTGCTCTGCAAGGACAACCGACACTTCTGGCGTCCATAATTTGTAAAATCACTTCAAATGACTTCTACTGAGCGGATTTTCTTAAAGATTCCACCGCATATAGCTATATTTTATATTTAAGACTCGCGCTGAATATTCAGAAAGTCTTGTTTTTGAGTTGGTGACAATTCCTGGCGTGATGTCACGTCTGGAACGCCCCTGACCAAGAAAGCGACACACACAATGCATTTTGGGTACTTTGTTTGGTCTGAAAACATCGTGTTGATGGCGAAATTAGAAGGAAAACACATACATTTAAGACTTTTGAAATCACAAGACTCTTATGGAAGATGTTTGGAGAGTCCCTTCATAGTATATTTCTACATAGTTGAGGTACTTAAATTAAAGAAAATTAAATTAGCGACATCATCATAAAAAAGGGGTTCACACACTAAAGGTGTTTTGGTGTGTGTCAACTTACGGCTCAGGTTCCAGTACATCATTTTTCTTCTTTTCAAACTGGTCTTTTGATATCATCCTAGTGGGACGTACACAGAAAATGGAAAAGACGAATGTAGGTGAGAAAATAATGAACAGACATAAATTGTCTCAGTGACAGTGAAACTATGCTATTGACCCATCATGCTTGTCTCGTTTACTCAACCTGCCTTAACAACTTTTACCAAATACGATTAAAGATCAAGTAAGTGTCCTAACTACAGCCATTGATGCCAGTGAAAAAAATGTATTCTATGACCATTTCAACATCAAGGACATAATTCCAACACCATGAGTAATGTATTGGTCTCATAATGTATATGAGTGAACTATCACCTGTACATTGGTTATTTGTCTGTTTACTTACGTCTGTGGCTGTGCAGGATCATCTCCTAATGTCACACTTTCTCCCTGAATCTCATTGAAGCACTTCTCACAAAAATGGTACCTGTTTGAGTGAACAATTTACATTGTTTAAATCATAAATGAACTGTTCGCGCCCGAGTCCCTAAACTAACACGTGATTTAAGATTATGTTCGTAACTATTTATGGAATTTGTAAAATTGTGTGATGTGAGTAAAGGGGTTTCTAGAAAGCAGCACATAATACTGCTGCTTTCTGATGAAGGTGTAGGTAGTCATTGTAAAAAAATGTCAGTGTCATTACTAGGTTGATACTGCAGGGGGTGCCGTACAAAAATTGCTCTCAAAAACCAGAAGATGAACGAGCTGCATAAATTAAAGGGAATGTAAATTATTTTGGTGTCCCCCCCCCTTATTATTCACCCTTGTATTCACAGCATTCTGAGAGTTGTTCCTAGTTGTGTAATATGGACTGTTTACAAATGTATTGAGCATGTTAGGATACTCTGATGACTCTGGTTGACTTGTTTGAAAAATGACAAGGTCTCAGACAGTAGGGGGTTTAATTTGTGATTAAAATGGTTGTATTTTTAGTTTGTCACTCCACAAAAATGGTCTGACAAGTACCTGTTCTGGTAACTGTAGTATGTGCCTCCAGTCGGGATGGTGCAGAGCTGTTTCCCATAACAACACAGGGTTTGAGGTGAAAACTCAAACTGCGCAAAACATGAAAAAAAAACAGGAGGGTGAACACTTCTCTAAAGGAAAATCAAGTCTGTGATTTATTTGACAATGTGTCTCATCTATACAGTCGTATGTGTAAGAATAATACGTATATCTGTACTGCTTTTACTCTAATTCATACCTTCCTCCCACAGCAGTAGCCCAGGCTTTGCATGACTGGGTCAATCTCAGCCTCGAAAACCTCAGCCAGCTTGGAGCAACACTTGTAGACGCGTGATGTCTTGCGATTGTAGAGCCACGCATTGTTGAACATCAACCAGACATCATCAACGTATTGCCACGGATCCTGGTACTGCCCTGTGTCCAGTTTGCGTTTTATTGTGGACAGATCTATTGGGTTCTTAACGATGTCAAAGTAGTCCTAGAGAGTGAAAAGGGCAAGTCTTTGGTCACATTACTTTGACTGACGTGAAAGAAAAGTAAGATTACACATATGTTACTGACATAACATTCATCGATTTCAAGAACTGATGAGTGCCTGCGAGAGAAGAGGCAGCGGCGGTGGCAGCTCATCAAATAAATGTTTAGTATGTACTTGTATGTATAGGTTTGTCCTTTAAAGTGAGTTTCAGTGAACCAATGTAGGCCAGTATTAAAGTATCGATCATTAAACTGCCATATTTATTGGGTACCTGTCGGCCTGTGTTTTGGAGAAATCTACAATGCCTCCACCGCTTCATTCAGTACTGATTGTGCAACCTAACTTTGTTGAAGCGCAAACTGTAGAATGATGAAATTCTACACGATAGAAAACACTAATTAAACTGATGTTTGTGTGCCCATTCCTAAAATGCCTTGTGACAGCGAGCACACATTTTGAAAAGTGCACGTTTATTTTGTGAAGCGTGTTTTCATGTGCTACCTACTGGAATACACAGAAGCATCGGGTCTACTGGCTGTCTGAAGGGCAGTGACTCTGAATCCTGTCTGTAGAGGGATTCCAAAGTCGGCATCAGAGCCTGGCGCAGCTCCTCAGGCTTAAAGACTACAAATTAAGACATTTAAAGGGAAAAAACATTGGTAGTGTTACATTTAAATGCAAGGGGAAAAACAATGACATCTGAGCATGAAAACAAAAAGAGTGGAAATATACTGAGGCACGGGTTGCGGATCAGAGCACTGGATTTACACAAAAAAATGATTAATGCTCTGAAGTGACACTATCCTCATATAGGTCAACTGACCTTTCTTACGAGATGGTGAAGAGGATGATGTTCTGTTGGTTCCTTCCACTTCCTCTTCTTTGGGTTCTGTCTTCAGTTCCATCTTTTTCTCCTCGACCTCCATTGCCTCCTGCTTTACCTCGGGCTCCTCCTTCTTCGCCAAAGAGGAACCAGAGTCTTCAGCAGTCTTCATAGAATGAAAAAAAAAGTCACAAGCCTATTCTTTCTGCAATCTGTTCAATGTAATATACAGTGATACCTTGGCTTACGAACTTAATTGATTCCCAGACAGAGTGTGTAAGGCGAAAAGTGTGTATCCCAAAAAATAATTTCCCATAGGAAACCATTAAAATGAGAATAATCCGTTCCCAGGTCCCCATAAAAGATCATTTTCTACTTTCTAATGTTCTAAGCCTTAAAACTACAAAAGAATACCTTATTTTCTGTATAATAAATGTGTGATGGTATTATAATTAAAGAAATAGACTGTACAGTATAATGACGTCGTTTAATTGACCTTTGTGATGGTCGTTGATGGCTTGATGGAATGGAGTGGCCGGTTTCATCAGCATTAAACACTTGATGAGGAACGTAACCTTCTTCTTTAGCCATCTTGAGGAATGATCCCTTGTTTGTGCTTTCTCTGCGATAATTTTACCTTGTTCCTCATCAATTGTGTTCTGTTTATCTGGGTTGATAGCTTTTTGCATCAAGTGTACAGATGGCTTGTGCGGTTATTTATGGAGCCTGATTGATGGGATATTTTAACCTTGCAGTCTACACTTTGCCTTTGAACTATCAAAGTTGAAACAAGTCCAAATTTCAGTTTTCTATCCATTTACTCATCCTCTCTCTGTCGTCTGCCTGTCTCTTTACTGTTTAACGGCCTCACTCTCTCTCTGTCTGTAACGCCCACCCCCTCACTGCTGCGTTCTTGACCAATCACGTGGCTTTAACCGAAGACTGGGGGCGGGGAATACAGGACAAAAACAGTCGGCTGCCATTTTGTTGTTATGAGAACAGGCTCGATCGCAAACGACATCACTCATTGTGGCGGCCCGAAAAACGTTTGTATGCCAAGGTAACATTTTCATACGTTTAACGTAAAAGTTCGCAAGCCAAGGGGTTCGTAAACCAAGATATCACTGTACTTTGAAGTAAAATAATCCGTTCTAAATTCCTGATACGTGGGGAAAATATAGCTTAAACCCACCTCCATCTTAGGTTCAGTTTTGCCGCCAGCGGCCTCAAACTCGAGTTTGTCATGACGCATGTCTGTTTTGACCTCCTTAACAGGCAGGTCAGCCGTGACATGCTGTGAGTGCAGGTCAGCACTTGCAGCTGAGGCCGGCGTGGGCACCCGGTTATCCAGACTAGGCCCCGGCTGAGTCAGCTGTAAGGAATAAGACAGAAATCTAAAGCTATGACAGACGCTTACAGAGGGATCGATGCCGTAGTTGCATGCATAGCTGAATGCACAGCACAGATCGACGTCCCTGGTGAGAATTTCACAGTTCCCCTGAATTGCAGCAACTCATGGATGCGACAACACTGGTGAAATGCAATTATCAGACAGCAAGGTTAAGAATGACGGGATGGGTAGGCACATGACAGCGAGTTTGCAGGGGTCAGAGTGGCGGGCATGCGTAGGAGCTCAGGCTCACCGGTGTGGTAGGGGGCTGAGGCAAGGGCTGAGGCAGGGGCTGCGTCTGTACTGATGAGGGGATCTCCACTTGTGTTTGGGGTTGAGTTGGGCAGGGTGGGGTGGCACCTCGGACAGGCGCAAGGCCAGACAAGGTAGGAGTAGTACTACGGCTGGAGGACTGGGGAAGGGGCAGGTTAGTACCCGCCGCAGCCGTGGAGGCGGATGAAATCGCAGGTGGAGGAGTGGAGCGCAAAGGGGTTTGGGAAGAGGCTAGCTGAGGGCCCAGCGAGGGAGCAAGTGCATTCATGGGAAGGTTAGCGCTCTGCTGCTGTTGCTGCTGGAGAAGATACACACGCGCACACACACAAACAGAAGGCGGACAAGCGCACACGATAAGCAGACAAACCAAGTTAGCAGATCAGACAAACAAATCACCACACCACACACCGGCAGCAGGTTTTGGCTTAGCGAACACCTTACAATGGGAACCAATCAAAGGTAATCAATGAATTGGTGTGTCTTATGATTGGTTAAACAGCAAATACTAATGCCCAAAGATAAAAAGATGCTATGATTCAAAAGCCAACAGTAATTTTCATCTTAAATAAATTTTCAAATCCAAAATGATTAGAAAATTGGGGCCTCACAAGCAAAATTCTACACTTTATAATGTTGCATGCATGCACAATATTAGGGGAGGAATGAAGGCAAGCTAATTATTGTCATAATCTCATAATATAAACAATGCAGAAATAAATGAAAAACTTTCAAGAAGGGCTGAATGATTTTGGAAATACTATGGAATTACATTTGTTTCACAGGTGTGACTTTTATAGGTTAAAATTAGAGTTCAGACTGACACCTAAGATCCCATTGTGTGATGTATCCGGCAGAATAAGTGACCACGATTCCATCTTTGGCCACAATGGATTCTAGTTTGGGTAAATCCCTTTGAAATAAAAAAGACTTAGAGGACAACCGACACCATTTTTTTGCTTCCGAACTGACGTCAGAAAAACGTTTTATAGCATCTAAAATACCCAAAACACGCGGGCTGATATTTTTAGTCAAATACAAAACACCAATAGAAATGACGTAAAGTGTCCCAAAACGACTTCAAAATGACCTCGGAAATGGCAAGTTTCAGAAGGTCCCGCCCCCTTGTTCCTGACATCACACTAGGACGTCTTGCCTTGATCTAGAATCAAAACAATGGCTTCAGATTCGGAGAAGATGCTTTCTTATTACTCATCCAGTTATGAATATGATTCATCCTTCTCTCAGCTGATAGCACGCAGGAGAAAACAACGTTCAGTTGCTGTAAATCCTTAGTGTCACCCACTTTATCAACTGCGTCAACGCTGGGGATATTGTGTGAACAATAATGAACATTGAATTCAATGTCAAACTGCTAAAATAAATTTTCACCTTTTGTGGGGAATTTAAACTATAATTTCTCATGCTTTTGCACATCACTCATTTAAGTCTCACCTGAGTAACAGCAGCCTGTGCTGGAGACTGATTCATCCCAGCTGCCAATGTGACATTCATTGTCCCTGTAGCAGAAACAGCAGTAGATCCTGGAGGGAACTGGGTCTGACCCATAAACTGTCCCTGGCTGGCTGTCTGGCCCACCATGTTGGCACTGTTGTGACTTGCCATCATACCCTGAGCTTGAGGCATCCGTGAGGGTGACATTCCCACCTGGACAACAAAAGCAGATGAGATTATTAAGAAATCAAAAATATGTTTTCTTTTTCAAATATACAGTAAAGTCTCGTTATATCGATATTCAAGGGAGTCCGAAAAAATATCGATATAACCGGGACTATCGATATATCCGACCCTGTTTGCATGTAATTTTCTCCGTGCGTGCATAGAAATAGTATCGATATAACCGGGACTATCGATATATCCGATATCAATATAACGAGACTTTACTGTACATCGCTTCCATTACAAACATCGTTGCTGAATAAGAAGAAACAGATTAAGAAAACCCACGCAGGTACAGGGAGGACATTCAAACTCCACACAGGGACGTCCGGTAGTCGAGTGGTTAGCATGTCGCCCTCACAGTGCAGAGGTACCGGGTTCAATCGCGACCTTTGGCCTTCCTGTGTGGAGTTTGCATGTCCTGGGTGGATTTTCTCAGTCTTCCGGTTTCATAACACATTACAGGGAAAAAAAACCATGTGTGGCAGGCGTATTTGTTTTTGTGTGCCCTGCAATTGGCTGGCAAGAGGTTCAGGGTGTCCTCCGCCTAGTGTCCAAAGACAGCTGGGATCGGATCTTGAACCCCCTGCGACCCTATTGAGGGATGAGGAGGTTCAGATAAAACATGAATGAATGATTGAATAGCCTTCATGCTATTTAGACTTTTGTCAAACACTGCAGGCTAATGTGTCAAATTGCACATAGCTTGAAAATACCTTGCAAAAATGTGCTTCTTTTAAATTTTTGGTGGATTATAAATAGACGGTATAAAGAATGCTGTCTTAAAGCTCGCCTGGTTTAGATAATCATCTGCACCCGATTTGAAAATGCTGCATTTTGTAAAACACATTGAATACACATGTATGAAATCACTATGAACAACTTTCGGTCACTACTGGCTTCAAAGGCAAAGGTGTCCCAATTTTCCCGCCTATTCTCACCGCAGGAACAGAGCTCATGTTCATTTGTTGTGGATGGTTCATTGGAGAGGCTGCACGGGCCCCCATTGTTGTCTGAGACATCTGAGCGTTGGGCAGACCCATGTGATTAAATTGGTTGATTCCTGTGGGATACGGAGAAAAATATCAGCAAATAATCAGCAAACAGCACCAGCAAGTGCTTGGACTTGAAGAACCAGTTCATTGTTGTGAATGACAACAGTTTAATTGACTTGAATCAAATACAATTACGGTGATACCTTGGCTTACAAACCTAATTGGTTCCCAGACAGAGTGTGTAAGGCGAAAAGTGTGTATACCAAAACTTTATTTACCATAGGAAACCATTAAAATGACAATAAACCGTTCCCAGGTCCCCATAAAACATAATTTTCTACTTTCTAAGCCTTAAAACTACACAAATATACCCTATTTTATGTACAATAAATGTGCTATGGTATTATAATTAAAGAAATAAACTGTATATATATTAAAGTCGTTTTATTTACCTTTGTGATGGTCGTTGATGGCTTGATGGAATGGATAGCTTTTTACATAAAGTGTCTCAGGGTGTACATCTTGGAAGTTGTGATATTGCAACCACAACATATGCAAGCAGACACACTAGAAACATCATTAATAGCTCGTTACCTTGCTTGTCTTTTCATTTCAAATGAACTGCTGGCCAGTGTGGGTTATTTATGGAGCCTGATTGATTGGAATTTTAACCTTGCAGTCTACACTCTGTCTTTGAATGATCAAAGTTGAAATGAGTCCAAATGTCATTGTTGTCTATCCACCTCACGCTGGTGAGATGTCGGCAGCCATTTTCTTTTTTGGAGAATGGCTTCAATCTCTGTCTGTAACCCCCCCCCCCCTCACTGCTGCGTTCTTGACCAATCACGTGGCTTTAACCGACGACTGGGGGCGGGGAATAGAGGACCAAAACAAGCCGGCTGACATTTTCTTTTCGGAGAACGGGCTCGTTCGCGAACGACATATCCCTCATTGTGGCATCTCCGTGTGTATCCCGAAAAATAGTTTGTATACCACGGTAAAATTGTCATAAATTTAACGTTCGTAAACCGAAAAGTTTGTAAGCCAAGGGGTTCGTAAACCGAGGTATCACTGTACCACATCAGGTGCATGTCGAAAATACAAGACGTACCTTGTGAAACCTGCATGCGGTTCATGAGTTGATTTGGCATGTTGGGCAGAGGATTAGGTCCATCTAAACAACAACAACACAAAAAAAGTTAGAATACTCTTTCAACACCCCCCCCCCCCCCAACTACAAAACATGACATGTTAGCGATGGCGGGTGCAAGGCTATACAAAAAAATGAGGGGGGGGGGGAGAAAAACAGAAAAATTAGAGAGAGAGAGAGAGAGAGAGAGAGAGAAGAGAGAGTGCGAGAGATGGAGGGGCACTCCCATTTACTTCAATGTAACTGATGCGGAGCATACCAATTATGAACATTTTTGTCACAACCTACGCAATTTTCTATGCCGAAACTCAAGAAATTAGAAATATTGTTCAGTATTGTTGCAAAACAACATTCCATTTTCAGCGATTAAACAATACGTCATGTTGAGGAACCACTTGGATCATGGTGCAATGCAAAATACGGTCACATATTAGACACATTTATCCTCAAAATATAGGACAATTTAGCAGGGTGCTTCCATTTAAAGGACAACCTACACTATTTTTTTAATGAAGTAGTTTTGGGACACTTCAAGTCATTTTTATTTGTGTTTTTCATTTGAATAAAAATATCAGCCTGCGTGTTTTGGGTATTTTAGATGCTATAAAACGTTTTTCTGATGTCAGTTAGAAAAAATGGTGTCGTTGTCCTTTAAGAGGCCAACACTCGGCAGCCATCAGCAGCCATGACCTTTCATAGCTGTGAAGCAAGGTTTGAAGACAACGAAAATTGATGAAATCAACAAACCAGTTTACTATTGGTTTTTAGATAGCCCAATAAGACATCAGCCAATCATAGGCAGCTGTACTTACAGTGAGTTAATCTGCTGCGCATGTCATATCACAATTTGCAGAACAATTTCAACCTCGGCGGAACAGCTAATGGGAACTGCTCGTAAGAAAATACGGTCCAATCTGTAGACTCGGCAATGCTGCATTAATTCTGAAACATGTTCCACTTACTCTGTGGCCTGGGGCCCAAGGGGCTGGGCTGTGGGAGACCTGGTTGCTGGACACCCTGGGCAGCCATGGGTGCTTGATTGATGATCTGTTTCTGAAGCCGTGAACGCCTCTTCTCTTCCAGTTCTTTTTGGATCTTATAGATTTTTTCCGCAAGGAAATGGTAGTACTCATCCTAAGTAGAAGGTAAAATTAAAACCATATCAGCCTGATTTTGAGGATTATGAGACAGTGGCTTGGAAAACTATACAGATCCAGTGTCTGAAATAACATCAGCGCAGACGTCCGGGGCGTGCAACTTTTTTACGTCGGGCGTACAACTTACAAAACGTCTCCGCCCGGGTGGCCGACAACTTTTTTGAGAAAAAAAAAAAATATATATTTTTTTCAAATCAAACATTTGCTTTTTTTAATAAAGTTTGAACGAAGATTTCAAAATCGGAATAAATTATTAAGATTTTTATTATTACGAAAGTTCAAGGGGGATGAATACTTTTTCAAGCCACTTTACATCAATATTACATGGTTTTGGGCAGGTAGGTGGTCATAATAGGCACTTACCCGGCTATTAGCTGATTCATACATGTCCCCTTCTACCTTTCGTGCATAAGCAACCAGGTTCTCCATCCGTCTGTCCTTCAATGCTGCTGGGTCTGGGGTAGGAAATATGGCTTGTACTCTGTAATCGAAGATAGAAATTGCTAGCAACCACTCATTTGACGACAGTGATGTTAAAATCTTAGCGAAAGAAAATAGATGGTTTGAAAGGGGAGTAAAAGAAGCTATTTTTATAAAACAGCAAAACTCTTCAATCAATCGCCATGGTGGGGTGATATTTAATTTGGATCGTGCTTACAATAGACTTCTGAGATCGTTACCACGAAGGCTTAGTCATGCTGATGCGGTGATACATGAGCAAATGGGGCAATCAGGCGAGCGATAGACCATAATCAGTCACGACAATAGAAGTAATCAGTGTAGCTTCAGGGAATAGTCTTCTGCTCCCGCCAACCTAAGAGCAGGGACCTATCATAGCAGAGGTCTGGCACTGCCACCTCTGGACAGTAGGGATATATATATAGATATAGGGCCAGAGCTACCAGCAAAATTTTAGTTCACTGACGAAGCCTCTCAGATGAGAAGCGAAACGTCCGAGAACTTCAAAAAAGTACAGATGACGGCTGAAGAAACCTTTTCATCGATGGACCACTCTCCTGTACGATTAAGAGCTTACACAGCCGCTCTGATCTTACATTCCACAGGTTTCATTTTAACAGTACTCGCCGGAATTTTGTCTCATTCTTACTTGATTATCACATTTTGCATTTTATAATGTGTCATCAATTTCCCCATCGAAGACGGGTCTGGACTGCTGGCAGGCCAGTGTAATACAAGTAAAAAAAATTGCATTTGTAGATTTAGCAACAAACAGCATTTGGTTTTTTGAGTGTTTCCGGGGAAATATCTTTTATACAATGCTGACAATTTTTAACGCAGTATCACCTGAGGGATCCAAGGTCACTGGTATGATTTAATTTTTTTTTGCCTTGCTGCTATTGTGCAAAGATTTTTCCCAGTTCTAAGATTGTTGATGCCATATGGACCGTCGATTATGAAATTAATAAATTTCCTCCAATTTAGAAACACTTTTTGCCTATACATTCCTGCGGTTCACAAAGTAATTGAGCTTTTTTCAGGCACCCAATCACGACACCCAATTGTTTACAGTTGAGTTTAATTACAACTGTTCACAAGCACAATGTTAAAACTCAGTTTTTTGTTGCCCCGTAGGAGTGTATGTTACAGTAAAGTCTCGTTATATCGATATTCTTGGGAGTCGGAAAAAATATCGATATAACCGGACTATCGATATATCCGATCCTGCGGCATGTAAATATTCTCCTTGCGTTCATAGAAATAGTATCGTAATAAGCAGTACTATCGATATAACGAGACTTTACTGTATTTAATATAGGTTGACATGGTGTTGCAAATTGTTATATTCTGTTATTATTAAACGTTACACAACCTAAGATCATTGAAAGTCAATCACCAACAAAATAAACCACGAATGTATCTTGGTGACTTATGATAAAACGCACGCTCTGGTAACGCTATACACTTACAGTTTGTGTACCAGGTGATTGCGCAAGTCCTGGGTGACATGCTCATGCCAGGCTTTCCTGGTGCCTGTGGCGGAAATGGGTGCTGCTGTGGGAAGGTTGCCCAATGAGCCGACAGCTGATCCATCCGACAATAGCTGACTAAAGATGGAAGAAATCAGGTGAGACAGTAAATATGACAGATGCTATGATCTTTTGAAGAAGGGTTCAAATTTATGAATAATAATAATACATTTCATTTATAAGTGTCATGCAGCTGCAAACAAGAAGCAAAACTACTGACTTGTTTGCGTTGAGAGAGTTAGGAAGAGAGTCAGTATGCAGGCTTGTCTGTTCTGAAGTGGTCACGCCCATTGCAGAGCCTGTAAGGGCCATCTGGTTACCTGTAACAACCATGTTTTGAGTACATGGTGCCTTGACTTCATGATAGAAGTTAAACTTGTCTACCTAAGGATAAATCTAAGTGCTAAACGATCAAGTCAGCACGACTCATAAAGACTGGTCAAATCATGAAAAAAATAACACTGTCTGACTTTACCAAGAGAATTGATGGATCTCATCTGTTGGGGAAGCTGTTGCTGGGCCTGAACATTCGGTGCTCCTGTCGGCAGCCCGGGACCTGAGGCCTGCTGGGACTGGGCCTGCCCAGTGGCTTGGCTACCATAAGGCAGCCCGAGTGCTGCGTATGCTCTCTGCATGGAGCTCGGATCAATGGGGGTTGAGGTATTGATAGTAGGCGCACTCGACTGGCCCACTCCACCTGTAGACATGGAATTCTGGAGACTGGTGTTGGGGGAACTCAGCATGGCTAGGGACAAAGGTCAAAGAGCATTCAGTCAAGAATACATTTTGCTTGTGGCTATTTTGAAAGACAATGATAAATTTTAAGACATTTCAGATCTTCTGTACATTCCAGTGTAACAAAACACCTACAATAAATAAACCAATACAGACATTTGAATGGGTTGAATATATTTAGATGTGGAAGTTTTTTCTTGCTTCATTGTCTGTCTTAACAAATTTAACCAAATTAAAATTCACAATATGGAAGGAGCATGTTCTTTGTACTTACGCTGTTGTGTCCGCTTGTCACTGGCGTTCTTCAGCGGCAGGCAGACTGGACAGTCATGCCGTGTGCAATTTTTCCAATGGGAAATTATCTGTCTGGACGATGCGCAGTGAGCCACTACAAAGATATAATACAAGGAACAGGGCTGATACTCAAGTAACGATGAAATTAGTGAATGTATTCAAACCATCGATGAAAAGGTTTCGTCAGCCATCATCTGTACTTCTTTGATGGTGTCGGACGTTTCGCTTTGTAAGATCTTAGCGAAAGAAAATAGATGGAAAGTGGAGTAAAAGAAGCTATTTTCATAAAACAGCAAGATCCTTCACTAAATCGCAATGGTGGGGTGAGGTTCAATTTGGATCGTTCGTACAAGAGGCTTCTTAGGCAACATAGGCTTAGTTATGCTAATGAGGTGATACCAGATCTAATGGGGCAATCAGGCCAGTCGTAGACACCATACTACCAGCAAAAGATTTTTCGCTGACGACGCGTCTTGGATAAGAAGCGAAATGGCCGACATCTTCAAAGAAGTACATATGACAGCTGAAGAAAGCTTTTCACCGATGGACCATTCCTGTATGACTGAGAGCTTACACAGATGTCTTCAAACCATCACAGACCGATTTTAGTTCTTTTTATCACAACATATTTTGACAACAAAGCCACAGTGAAATGTGACTGACAACACTATCTAGTCATTGAGGCATCTCCAGCGTCTACGAGTGTTTTGAGCGAGAACCAACAATGTCAAGTCAGTCACAATAACAGTTGCACTGTGATGCCAACTTCAAAATAAGGGGCTAATCAGTATACCTGGACATCAATGTCTTTTCTTTTATTCTGAAGTTATCCATATGAAGCAATCATTGTGGCTGCTAACTCGACTTTTCAACTATACATACTGACTCGGATGCAATTGAGGAGATCACCATTTTCATTCACTATGTATAACAAACTGAGGACGATTTCTGTGCACCCTTGATTGGCATTGTTAATTTAACAAAAACTGCTGAAAATACCCCGCTACTCCTAAATACTCCAAACGTACCCTGGCATGATTTCCCAGCTTGGCAGTGGGTCATGTGGTTGAGGACGTTCTTCATGGTGCGACAGTGAGGTAGGGCACAGGCCCGTACCTCCCCATTGGCCTGCTCCCTTCGCTGGCACTTATGTGCATGCAGCAGCAGGACCAGCTGCTGCTGGATTAGCTTGCGTTTCTCTGGGTCGGCTGTTGGGCCTGCCGAAGGCACTGTCACACCTCCACTGCCGGCCAGTGGCAACATTGCTGCCTGTTGTTGTGGCTGCTACAAGGGCAAAAAGGACAACATAGAAACATCAGTGGGGTGAATGAGTGAAATCAGGTCTTGATGTAGAGACGTAAACAATATTTTTCTAGTGACAACAAAGTCCAAACTTGAGATAAATGCTATACAGTGATACCTCGGTTTACGAACCTCTTGGCTTACGAACTTTTCAGGTTTACAAATGTTAAATTTATTAAAATTTTACCTCGGCATACGAACTATTTTTCGGGATACACATGGAACGCCACAATGAGTGATGTGTAGTTTGCGAACGAGCCCGTTCTAACAAGAAAATGGCATCCAACTGTTTTTGTCCTCTATTCCCTGCCCCAATCTTCGGTTAAAGCCACGTGATTGGTCAAGAACGCAGCAGTGAGGGGAGGTGGTTTAAACATTAAAAAGACAGGCAGACGACAGAGAGAGAATGAAGAATGGATAGAAAACAGTGAAATTTGGACTCGTTTCAACTTCGATCGTTCAAAGGCAGAGTGTAGACTGCAAGGTTAAAATACCCATCCACAAATAACCCACACAAGCCATCTGTACACTTGATCCAAAAAGCTATCAACCCAGCTAAACAGAATACAATTGATGAGGAACAAGGTAAAATTATCGCAGAGAAAGAACCTCCAAGGGATCATTCCTCAAGATGGTGAAAGAAGAATGCTATGATCCTCATCAAGTGTTTAATGCTGATGAAACCGGCCACTCAATTCCATCAACGACCATCACAGTTAATTTTTTTAATTATAATAACATATAGCACATTTATTAGACATAAAATAAGGTATATTTTGTGTAGTTTTCAGGCTTATAAAATTAGAAAGTAGAAAATTATATTTTATGGCGACCTGGGAACGGATTATTCTCATTTTAATGGTTTCCTAGGGGAAATTAATTTTTGGGATACACACTTTTTGCCTTACACACTCTGTCTGGGAACCAATTAAGTTCGTAAGCAGAGGTATCACTGTATTGTCAAATTTCGCTGCGTCACATGGACTCGGATGCAGTGTTTGCCAGTTATCTTGAGTGAGTATCTGTTACTTTACTGATACATCGATTGTAAAAGTTGCTGTGTTGCATGAATTATGAGTTCATGGGAATTTGTTGCAGTTTCCACACCAAGTTTTGCCCCCTAAGAGTCAACAACCTCTCTCGCCTATTCGGCAAGCTGGCTCTTCAAACATGTGGACCAATTACTTGTATAGGTTAGTGGGGGGGGGGGGGCATAATTTACCAAACTCTGACATAGGGAGGTTTTCGATGACGTTGTCAGTTATTTAATGAATACTGTAAATTGAAACATAATGGGGACAAAAGGTTGAATATGTGTACTTGACAGTACAATACAGTCCATTTCACAACATTAAATTAAATGTATTGATTTGATAGAGTGTACTTCTACACCACAATGCATGGAACAATCAATTTTTTCTCCAACTCTTGTTATGAAATAATATGTGACAGGCACAAACCATGTTTGGCACACTGTTGACTGCTGCTGTCTTGAGTTCATTTTGGAAGGGTGGTAAACTGTTGGCAAGGGCGGACTTGTTCTGGAGCTGCTGGCCGGGGCCTGCAGCATTTTGTCCATAGGACTGAGTCAAAAATTGACCCCCATTGCTACCCAAGCCCATCTGAAAAGACAAGGGGGAAAATTATGTGATTTTAATTATCTTTTGCAGCAGTTACTTCATCAATAGCAAGACAGTGGTTAACCCTTCAAAGACAACCGACACCTCCGGACAAGTTGTGTCCATAATTTGTAAAATAGTTTCATATGACTTCTACTGAGCGTTGAACATTTTACAAAGATTCCACAGCATATAGCTAGATTTTACATTTTAAGACTCGCGCTGAATATTCAGGAGTGTTGAGTAAAAGACCACGAGGAACAATTAATGGACCACAACACACTATGTGTGGAAGCTTTCCTAATGTACGTACGTGTGAAATAAATGCTTGGTCAATGTCAACCCTGGATAAACTCTGTAGAAATTGACTTAAAATACCCAGAAAGCCATTCTGGCCATGATTGTGCAAAAGCCAGGGGTTGCAACTCACCTTGTTAATGTTGCTTGCTTGCTGTGCTGCACTGAGCGTAGCATGTGCACCTATCTGCTGTCCTCCCTGGGTGAGAGTATCTGCCAGAGCACTGCTTGCTCCAGATGCAACTCCTTGCATCGATTGTCCCTGGTACTGCATGCCAACCACACCTGCTCCTCTCCCTCTTCCGACACCAGGCCCAAGTCCTCCGTTCATGACTTGACCCGGTTGGGGTTGCCCACCCTGCGCCAACAGCCCAGAATGGCCCTGGCTATTATTCATCATGGCCTGGTTGAAGCCGGGATTGTTCAGACTCATTGTTGAAGCATTGTTATTGTTTTGCCCTGGTACTCCCGTTGGTGTTCCTGCTTTTGGGGCTTGAGGAGAAGGGTGATTGTTGGGTGAGCCTTGGCCTAGTGGGCTCTTACCCAAAGGTGTCCCAAGCTGTGGCCCCATGCTTCCAGGTTGAGGGCTACCGGAGCTCAGCCCTACACCTGTCATTGTGGATGTACTACCAGCTCGTAGAAGCTCTGAGAGCTGCTTGTGTTTCGCAGCGGCATCGGGGACCGCAGTACCACCAGACCCGGGTGCTGTTCCTCCATTTGTAGGCATCCCACCCATTATGCTCAGGTCGCCGCCATTGGGAATCAACTCATCTGGAAGGTCATTTTCTAAATCATCCCACGACGGTGATCCAAGATCTTGAAGAGAAATACAAAAAGAGAGAACATTGTTAGAATATGTTAAGTATTCCGGTACAATTGAATAACAAAAAACACATTGATTCAGCGGCCCAGTACGGATATGCTAAGTCCACCATTGCTACCATCCTTCACAACAGAGAAGCTAATAAAGGCGTGTGTTGTACGGCAAATTCACTCTGATATCGTCATGCGGCAACCCGGAAGTTCGCCGTTTATTGATAATTTTAAAGCGAGCAACGGATCATTACCCGTCATGGTGAGACAGCCAGTTCTGACAGTAAGGATGCTGAAGCCTACAAGGGATCATTCCTCGAAATGGTGAAAGAAGAATGCTACGTACCTCAGCAAGTATTTAATGCAGATGAGACCGGCCTTTTTTTTTGAAAAAGACGCCCAACCAGACTTCCATGACACAGGAAGAGAAGTCTGAACCCCATTCCATCAAGCCATCAACGACCATCACAAAGGTAAATAAAACGACTTTATTATATAGTGCAGTGTATTTCTTTCATTACAATACAATAGCACATTTATTATACATAGAATAAAGTATATTGTTTGTAGTTTTAAGGCTTATTTAGTTGAAAATTATATTTTATGGAGACTTGGGAACTGATTATTCTCATTTTAATGGTTTCCTATGGGAAATTATTTTTTGGGATACACACTTTTCACCTCACACACTCTGTCTGGGAACCTATTAAGTTGGTAAGCCAAGGTATCACTGTAGTTACTTTGAAGAGAGAATCTGTATGCAAGAAGATCATGTTGAGAAGAGTTGTGCCAGCTAACAAGTGCTATGGTTGGGAATTGATATAAACAACCCAGAGTATTTGGATAATATAAATGTTAATTTTGTAGCTCATCATTTGCAACATACCTAACCGATTTATCATGTGACTCAATGGGAGATAAGAAAACTTCTGAATGACTCTCCCATCACTGGCTGCATCCAAAGATATTCAGATGAGTCTAAAACTTAATTATGACACTTACCCCTCCTAACTTCTCTAAATAATCGATCTTGTTTAAGTCCTAAGAGACGGACAATCTTTTTTGCTCACTCCGTCGTCTCAGCCCTTCCTTTCAAACCAGCAGACACATGGATGCTTGGCACAACATTCATTTCTGAACAGACACGCTCACTGAAAGCTTGCCTAGATGCTCTTTGGCTTTGACCCAAAAAGGCAAAGCAATGTTTTGGTTGGGTAGCACAACATGCAGCTCGGGGAGAAGGGGGGACAGTAGTCTCACTAACAGCCACAAGGAAAATGTTATTTTCTTTCCATTTCACTGATTTGAAATGCAACTTTCCATGTTCGTCCTTATCACATTTGCAATGTTATGGATTCAAAATTATTCATTCCAAGTGTGATTTCACAATTGACATAATATATCTTAAAACATAACGGGCGTTTAAAATGAACAAGAAAGTGAAAAAACAAGGATGGTCTAATCTATCTTTACCATGTTTTACTCTTGTTCTCATGGTCCATATTGCAGGCGTCGATGTAAACACTGCAATGCACCATGGGTAAATGACTATTCCGATTACCACTTTCGGTAGTTTCCGGCGGTTCACGGAAAAGCTCTTACACAAATAATGTACACATGATGCAAAAAGCTATCAACCCAGCTAAACAGAACACATTTGATGAGGAACTAGGTAAAATGATGGCAGAGAAAGCACCTACAAGGGATCATTCCTCAAGATGGTGAAAGAAGAAGGTTACGTTCCTCATCAAGTGTTTAATGCTGATGAAACTGGCCACTCCATTCCATCAAGCCATCAACGAACATCACAAAGGTAAATAAAACGACTTTAGTATACAGTACAGTATATTTCTTTAATTATAATATTGTAGCACATTTATTATACATAAAATAAGGTATATTTTGTGTCGTTGTAAGGCTTAAAAAATTAAAAAGTAGAAAATTATGTTTTATGGGGACCTGGGAACGGATTATTCTCATTTTAATGGTTTCCTATGGGAAATTAATTTTTGGGATACATATTTTTTGCCAAGGCATCACTGTATTTTGAATTGTTCTAAATTACATTGGATGACAACACACCCAACTTTAGTCTTGCCTCAAAAACCAATTACAATTCTCGCTATCACACAAGCACTTATGCACACAGAGGGGATAATTCTCTGAAATGAACAAAAACCGGCAACATTTTACAATGACCTCCACCTCTGTATGCCCCCCTGCCCGTCTCAGCACAATGGGGGACAGGGCTTTCAGCTGCTCTGCCCCCAAACTCTGGAACTCACTTCCTCCCAACAGTCGTAACATCGATTCTCTTCCCAACTTCAAATCTCAAACGCCACCTATTTAGAATTGCATTTTCTGTGTAGTTCTTTCTCTTGTTTCTATTTCTATTTGTATTCTATTTATGATTGTATTTTATTTATTATCAGTGACTGTAAAGTGACCTTGAGAGTTTTGAAAGGCGCTTAGAAATGAAATGGATTATCATTATTATTATAGTACCTATGCTTGTCTGTGACTGTAAAGTGTCCTTGCGAGCTATGAAAGGCGCTTAAAATGAAATGTATTATTGTTATTATGATTGGCAGTCGAAGCCACACCTGTGCAATAAGTGTGTTCCATGACATGAATAAAATAATGGACACTGTCAGATTTTCGCATGCCCATCTCTACAACACAGGAAAAGTCATTTTGGCAAGGGAACTACACACATTCTGCTAGAGTTGTGAATACTCTTACATAGCAATAAGACATTTGTCAAGATGAGGTTCAGAAAATTGTTCACAAAATCGCGTCTGGGGTTTATATAGATGTACATGTTTGCGTTGTGAGCAGAAATGCTCACAGCTAGGAGCCATTCCACTGTGTAAACTGCAGGTGGTTATGCACGGACAACACCCATACGAATCATCTCCAATTAAATTGTCGCCAGGTATTCATTCGTAAATGCCGTTAACGTCAGTCGGTGTGCGTTACTACCAAGCATTCCAATACACATGCACGGCCTGTCAACATTTAACCCAAGCCGCAAGCGTGTTGACAAGTGAGCTAAAAAAGACAGTCGTTCCAAGCACTTAATAACGGTCACGGTATTTCAACAGGGACGTTTGTGAGGCCTTTACCTGGTCCATCAGACGCTGACAGGGCAGGTGAATTCAGTTTGGGCCGCTTTGAGCTCGGAGGTCCGACATCTAGCAGATTTTCAGCCATGGTTACCTTCTCTCAACTGGTCAGTTTTGATGAGAGAAGCTCAGTTCTTGTATGACAAACAAGTTGGCCGACCAAGCACAAAGCTTTCCGGCTAACACATTCGCGAGCTGACAGCCTTGCTAACGTTAGCTAACTGACTAACAGCTAGCGTGGAAGCCAGCTATCAGCTAAGTTAACAAGCTAGCGTTAGTTAGCTCCTCCGTGCTCTGCGAGTCGGTGTCTTCAAAAGAGATGCAATAGCGCCCCGCTCCGCCACCGCCATTCACCCCATGATAATCCAACACCCACATTATTAGAATTAAATCACCCCAATTAAAATATCCCCCATGAAAACATCGAATTTAAAGACGCCGATCCAATGAAATCAGGTGAACTGCTGCATTCCGATGAAAAGGTCGTAAATTCTACTTGTTCAAAGTACCCATTTTGCGTGACGTCAAATTGCTTCATGCAAAAAAAAAAAAAAAGCTAGAAGCACCACAAAAATGCACGCTTGCACGAAAATGTGGAAATTTTGCACTTCGCTTCGAAAGCTACGATCCGATCCCAGCTTGCGAACGGTAAACAATGCTGCTCCCGAACGGCGACGGAGCTCAATCGCCGCACTCTGAAGGGGGAAATCGGATATACCGAGCGTTTCTGTCCGACGACCAACGATCCAATTTCCCTTTTTTTCCGCACAAAATGTCTCCGAGTCGATGTTAAGTTTTCATTTTCGGGGGGAGGACGCTGTCACACCGCGGCAAGCATGCTCGATTTCAACGTTTAAAGGCAGTGTTGGACCGAAATCCCGATTCCGAGCCACAACAAGATGGCGGCTGTTGATTCCTTCAATACAAAAAAAAGTTTTTTTTTCTTTTCCAGATCGGCTGTGAAGGGGGAGGGGCCGCGCAATCACGCCCAATACGTAAAAACAATACCGGATATGACCACTTGCGGCGCTACAGCACCGTAAAAACACCAAATTCATTACCTGGATTTTTAATTGTTAAATAAACTAAAAAAAGGGACGAGCAACTTTTGTCACTATTTCTCGGATTTACTGTTTTATTTTTTTTGCTGACCTTAAAGGACAACCTACGCCTCCGGACAATTTGTAAAATGGCTTCAAATGACTTCTACTGAGCGTATTTTACAAAGATTCCACCGCATATAGCTATATTTCACGTTTTAAGACTTGTGCTGAATATTCCGGAAGTCTTGTTTTTGAGTTGGTGACGAGTCCGTTCGTGACGTCACTGAAGGAACGCCCCTGACCGAAAAAAAAGGACACATTGTAGCAGTCCTATCACGTCAATGCTTGTTTGGTCTGAAAACTATGTGTTGCACCAGAAATAGCCAGAAGAGGGCGTCCAAGCTCCATGTAAGGAATTTATCAGCCTGTGGAAACGGGCTGATTCATACCTCACAGGAGCTCGGTGGCCATTTTCTGCCTCTTTTTGGGTGAGACATTTCCCCCCATTAGTGTGCTGTCAAGAATGACACCTAGGCTTTGTTCACAACAATTCAGTCTGCTTGCAGGTTTATTTCCATCATACTGAAAAATATGGAGTAATTAAAATCAAAACATCCACACTCATATAGGCACGCGTTGAATCATTTGCAAGAATAGGCGTCTGTTTTTCATAGTTTTATGGCAAAATCCAACACATGCTCATGTATAAAAACAATTACGCAACAAACTGATTGCATATGTACAAATGTTGAGTGCTTTGTGCAAAATGTATACAGATAATGATCATGTGTTGATATAGGAAAATGGATAATGTGCACAAAACATACATATTACATTAAACCAAGGCATAAATGAAAAAGCATTGTTGTCCAACCGCTGTCATTTTTGCCCGAGTGTACTTATAAAAAAGAAACAAACAAATACACGAAAATTAAGGGTTAATTATTGACATGTCCACATTCATTTGACAGACTGATTGTGTTGTTGCATTTGTTTTAACAAGTGCTGACAAAATGTTGATTTTGCTTAATCCTTATTTTGCTTGCCTAACAAAATGGGGTGCCTTATTTGGGTAATGCAACAAGCGTTGTGGGGGCGGGGCAGGGCGTGATATTAAACAAAGGACACTTTACTTTTTCTGCAAAACAGCTCTTACAATCCACAGTCAATCAATAATGTCCTTTAAGTGAACCAAACTGTGTGACTTGAAGAATCCTCTGTGTTGTAATGTTTGCAGAGTTATCTCATACATTCATTCAAAACATTTGGCAAATGAGGGACACTGAAATGAAGAGTGAAAAAAGTAGAAACTATATATATATATATATATATATATATATATATATATATATATATATATATATATATATATATATATATATATTTGCATATATATAATATAATGCATATATATATTTTTTTTTACGATAAAATGGTGCAAGATTAAAAATCAACACAATATGTATGAATATGGTAACCCTCTTATCAATGGATGTTATTGCCCAATGCAATGTAATCAGACCAACAGTGGTCCGATTGAATATTGATTTCGTTTTTGTGCATCGTCGCTGTGATTATATCAGAATTATCGACTTCAAGGAGAACTCTCACGCAGAAAAAGACAGCAAGTGCTTCATTTGATGCAGATGACACCACGTTAACCGAGCCGGGCAGTTAATATGGGGTGAAAAAATATTGTAAAACTCTCAATTATCCATACGAAATGCAGATACAGTTGCACAAAAGCAGGTTTTTAACATACAACAGTCTATTCTCAGATTTCTACCATACATTCAGAAAGGCAAGTTACTTATACCACAAATCAATCAACTAATTCAGGCTATGACACACCTAAAGATCACACAATCAAAGTGGCGCGATATGAAATGCATCAATACAGTAGAAGCCCCTCCTCAATTTTAGAGGCTGTGCCCCACACGTTTCATAATAATTCTACACTAATGAAGGGGAACATATGGAAATATTGAATAAATATGATAGGCGAACTGACCAATGTGTTGATGAGAAAGTTTCTTCAGCCGTCATCTGTACTTCTCTGAAGGTGTCAGATGTTTCGCTTCTTATCCAAGAGGCTTCATCAGCAAACTAAAATTTGCTGGTAGTTTTGGCCCTATATATATCCCTACTACCTACTGCGATAATTGGTCGCTGCTCTCAGATTGGGGGGAAGCAGCGGACTACTCCCTGCGGCTACACTGATTACTTCTATTGTCCTGACTGATTACTTCTATTGTCCTGCCTGAGTATGGTGTATACGACTGGCCTGATTGCCCCATTTGATCTGGTCTCACCTCATCAGCATAACGAAGCCTATGTTACTAAGCCAATACTTCTATTGTCCTGACTGATTACTTCTATTGTCATGCCTGAGTATGGGGTCTACAACTGGCCTGATTGCCCCATTTGATCTGGTATCACCTCATCAGCATAACGAAGCCTATGTTACTGAGCCAATACTTCTATTGTCCTGACTGATTACTTCTATTGTCATGCCTGAGTATGGGGTCTACAACTGTCCTGATTGCCCCATTTGATCTGGTATCACCTCATCAGCATAACGAAGCCTATGTCACTGAGCCAATACTTCTATTGTCCTGACTGATTACTTCTATTGTCATGCCTGAGTATGGGGTCTACAACTGGCCTGATTGCCCCATTTGATCTGGTATCACCTCATCAGCATAACTAAGCCTATGTTGCCTACTAAGTCGGTTGTAGGTACTATCCAAATTGAACCTCACCCCACCATGGCAATTTAGTGAAGGGTTTTGCTCTTTTTGAAAATAACTTATTTTACTCCCCTTTCAAATCTATTTTCTTTCGCTAAGATTTTAACTTAAGAAGCGTCCGACACCGTCAAAGAAGTACAGATGACGGCTGAAGAAACCTTCTCATCGATGGACCACTCCTTTACGACTGAGAGCTTACACAGACGTGACCAATGTGTTATTTCCCCCACAACTGATGAAGGCCATAAATGAATGTTCTGTGCATTGTTTCTTCAAAGTTAATATTTAAAAAAATAAAAATAATAAAAAGTTAATTTTCAATACCATGCACCACCAGCTGACTGTTTTGAAGTTGTTCACAGCACGCACTGATGTAATTTGTTGTCATGTGAATTTTTTTTGGGCAAATGTAGTAAGACTGCAAGGAAATACGTAGTTTGTTGTATGACCGTTACGTATGGAGGTCAATGAGTTCAATTTGAAATCAACGGTGATGATTTCAACAACACAAGATAGATCTTGGGTCACAGTATAGAGTCTGGTTAAAGTGCCTTCATTGCATTTGTGATGATCTCCCTTTTTGTCTTAATTTAAATGTGAAATTTTATTTTGTGCTTTTGAATTTACTTGTGGAGAGAAAATACATTTTTGTTTTAGCTATTTTATTTCTAAAAACAAGTGGTCGAAGAAAAAAAATCAATAATGTGCAAGACCTGTGCTTTAAATGTGCATTTCCGACTCCATTAAATTTATGAAGGCTGCTTTTTAGCATATTAATCTTAAAACGTGAGCACAAGTGAATACTGTACTTAGCCCTCGTGTCAAAGTAGAAAACATAGAAAAAGTTAACACTGCTTCATGTAATTCCCTCATTCTTCCCATAGTTCCCTGCTCATCCTGTAATGCTGCATCGGCAACTATTATTGTGAATCTAAAATGATTTCCCCGTAAGATCAAGATCAAGTTAGAATGATATGGCACAACTATTGTTATTTACCGTATTTATTTGAGTATAATACGCAAAATTTTCTACCTGAAAGGGTAACTGAAAGTTTTATGTCAGAAACCACAAAGTGTTCGGCAGTCTACATGTTATGGGCTTTACATACGTACGTACACACACA
This sequence comes from Hippocampus bargibanti, assembly GCF_051943395.1. NCBI lineage: Eukaryota > Metazoa > Chordata > Actinopteri > Syngnathiformes > Syngnathidae > Hippocampus > Hippocampus bargibanti. The sequence continues at coordinate 22,972,319 of NC_142743.1, forward strand.
CGCACACACACACACACACACACACACACACACACACACACACACACACACACACACACACACACACACACACACACACACACACACACACACACACACACACACACACACACACACACACACACACACACACACACACACACACACACACACACACACACACACACACACACACACACACACACACACCTGTTTCAATGGTTTTGTGAGGTCCAGATAACTCCAGATAAGGAGTGAGGACCACCATTTAGAAGTTACAAGTTTAGAGAAGAACGAGTGTTTCAATAGAACACTTCAACTTCTTTAAAAACAAGGAAATAAAAAGTGGACTTAAAACTGAAACAACAGCAAGGGTGAGGACTCTGAATGGGTACATTCAAAGTCCTCACCCCTGTGGTGAATTTGGTTAAAATATCATTTTAATTTTTGTGGTATGAACTTTTTCCTCTCATTAACCACGCACACACACACATAAACACACACAGTAAAAAGTATGTGTATCCAAAAAAAAGTATGTATATCCAAGTGAAGTGAATCCAATGTGTATCCAAGTGAAGTGAAAATACACACCAAAAAAATCACTTTGGGTGAATTTGTGAGGACCTTTCTGAAACTTTAACAGATGCATATATAGACCCTCTAGAAGCCTTTAGAATGAAAAACTTGTGAAGACCGACCAAAAGGTACTCACTTGTCAAAAGTGTCCTCACTACGTAGGATATAAAATGTTAGTGATCCTCACAAGTCACACACACACACACACACACACACACACACACACACACACACACACACACACACACACACACACACACACACACACACACACACACACACACACACACACACACACACACACACACACAAAGACTGTTAAACCTTTGCTCAGGATTAAATTTTGTTCAGCTCTCATCCTGAAGGCACTTAATAAAAATATGATTAAAAAAAATAACCAAGACCAACAAAATATGGTTTTGCCCCTTTTTGCCCGTCATCCTTCTCCTCTGTGCTCAACACAGATTCAGTCTACTGCGACATGAAATTCCACTTTACAATATACAAAGCCATTTTTTTCCTTTTTTACCTCAACCATTTTCCTCTTCTTTATGACATGCCAAGAGGAAGGGTCATATAGCCCTTGGAGTGATAGCAGCTCGGGGGAAGCAACGGGGTAAAACAAAAAAAATGGGTTGAGGGGGGAAAAAAGAGGATCAGAGACGGGCATAAAACTCCTCATTGAGTCTTGTTAGCTCATCTACCTCCTCGCCAATATCCTCGCCACGTGACTGTACCTGAACGGGCACTTGCGCACCTACGGGGTCATCGGTGACGTGATGGAAGTGATGGTCTTTGGTGGACGATTCCCCAGCTTGGTGTAAAGGGTCCCTATAGGCTTCCTTCCTAGCTTCCGCGGACGAAGCCAAGATGGTCTTGGGCCTTACCCCACATGGTGGAAATGTGGACGGAGAGGAGGAATGCTGGGGGAGGGCCGCCTGGGCAATAGCGAATTGAGTGTATGTCAATGACCCCGCTGACGAGGGTCCTTCCTTGGCATTGAGCTCTTGAGCTTGGCACATGCGCTCCCCTTTTTTAGGGAATAGAAAGGTCCTCATTTGGCCTTTTCCCTTTACATTCACAGTACCTCGGTAATCAAACTCCAATCCCATTGCACAGAGTACAGCGTGGCTTTCTTCGCTCACCTGCACCCGACACTCCACGCCGGTAGAGTCCATGCGACTGGCGATATTGACCGTGTCTCCCCAGATGTCATAGAGCAGCTTGGTGGTGCCAATCACCCCCGCCGTTAGCGGCCCGTGGTTGAATCCGATGCGTAGCTTGAAACCGAAGCCTAGCATGTTCTTGTTGAAGTCATCCAGTACGCCCATCATCTCCAGGGCAAAGTTGAAAAGCGCCTTGAGATGAGCATGCGGAGCATCCTCTTCGTTCTCCCCAAGTTGCTGTACATTTAGTCCGGATGCCGCCATGTAAGTGGCGCCGATCGTCTTGATTTTTTCCACGCTTTTGAATTCGTTTTTTCGAAGGAGCTCGTCAAAATCCCCAATTAGCTCGTTGAGGACACGGTAGCACTCTTTCCCACCCTCGTAGCTCTCCTCATAGAATTCACTGAAGTTCACAATACTGGCAAAGATCACACCCACGCTGTCATGATTTTTAGAGTAGCTTTGTGTTACCTGGGGAGAATCAAACAAAGCATCACAAGTTTGTACTTTTCTTAAACTACAACAAATAACTACAGTGATACCTTGGCTTACAAACTTCATTGGTTTCCCGGAGTGTGAGGTGAAAAGTGTGTATCCCAAAAATTAATTTCCCATAGGAAACCATTAAAATGAGAATAATCCATTCCCAGGTTCCCATAAAACCTAATTTTCTACTTTCTAAGCCTTAAAACTACACAAAATATACGTTATTTTATGTATAATAAATGTGCTATGGTATTATAATGAAAGAAATAAACTGTACTACATAATAAAGTCGTTTTATTGACCTTTGTGTTGGTCGTTGATGGCCTGATGGAATGGAATGGCCGGTTTCATCAGCATTAAACATTTGATGAGGAATGTAACCTTCTTCTTTCACCATCTTGAGGAATGATCCCTTGTAGGTGCTTTCTCTGCGATAATTTTACCTAATTCCTCATCAATTGTGTTCTGTTTAGCTGGGTTGATAGCTTTTTGCATCAAATGTACAGATGGCTTGTGCGGGTTATTTGTGGAGCTTGATTGATGGGATATTTTAACCTTGCAGTCTACACTCTGCTTTTGAACTATCAAAGTTGAAACGAGTCCAAATTTCACTGTTTTCTATCCATTTTATCACTCTCTCTCTGTCGTCCGCCTGTCTCTTTAATGTTTAACCCCGCCTCACTGCTGTGTTCTTGACCAATCACGTGGCTTTAACCGAAGACTGGGGGTGGGGAAGAGAGGACCAAAACAGTCGGCTGCCATTTTCTTTTAGGAGAACGGGCTCGTTCGCCGACACATCACTCATTGTGGCGCTCCGTGTGTATCCCGAATAATAGTTCGTATGCCAAGGTAAAATTTTCATAAATGTAACGTTCGTAAACCGAAAAGTTCGTAAGGCAAGGGGTTCGTAAACCGAGGTATCACTGTATTGAAGAAAAGTTATATGTTTAAAATGTTCTGGAAGAACTTTAGATCAATCAGCAATTTTTATGTGACATCAGTGACAAAAACCTTGAGCTGGTCAGCAACATGGATGGGGATTATGTTGCCCAGTAACCACTCTGCTTGGTCCCGCATGGTCTGAATCTTGGAGCGATGCTTGTCAGCCTCCACGTTGCCATGGTAATGCAAACGGTAGCTGACCTCAAACTCGCGGTTTAAGAACCACACGAGGAGAAGAAGCAGAAAGAAGGCAAGAACTGCCTCTGGCACCAAAAGATCATGAGGTCTTAAAGAAAGGTCCTTGTCTGACTGTGAAGTTGACCCAACGTTTGGGAATATGGAGATGTTTGATCTGAAGGACAAAATACATGGAAAGCAGAATCAAGACAGAGTCGAATAGTTCCAACTCAACAGATTCTACATTGATAACGGGACTCAAGAAAGGAAGAATTTGATATCCCACAAAAAAGTAAAGGTTTGAAAAAAAATGTTAAAATATATTACAGTAAAGTCTCGTTATATCGATATCGGTTATATCGATAGTACTGCTTATTACGATACTATTTCTATGAACGCAAGAGAAAATTTACATGCCGCAGGATCGGATATATCGATAGTCCGGTTATATCGATATTTTTTCCGACTCCAGAGAATATCGATATAACGAGACTTTACTGTATATTAAAATACTAACAATAATTATATATATATATATATATATATACAGTCATTTCATTCTACGAAATGAAATTATTCATAAGCAGAAGATAACCAGAATGTAGTTGAGTATTTTGTGTTTTATGAAAAAGAAAAAAAGTACTTGGGTAATAATTTTAAGAAGGTGATGAATTAACAACTTCTTTTCCCCCCCAAATTATCAATTTTATTAACCATCATCATCACCTATAGCCTCAAGTGTACCACATTAACCCAATCGGGACGGACGTGTTAGGCAGATTGATAATGAAGACTCCATTGTCATTACAGACAAAAGTGACATTTAGTAGCCATTACTGCTGGTGCATGGGGAGAATGATAAGGACAGACGGCTTGGGCGGAATAATAAGACAAAGTAAAAGCCAGCTCAAAAGCTGCAGTTATGAAAACTATGAAAAGCATGCCATTGCGCCCATTGACCCTGGAAATGTCACTCGTCCATCATCCACCTCTGTTCCCATAGAGACACTCACCCATCAACTGCTAAGTTGTTATTACTGGAGCTGAAAGAAAGAAAGTGTCGTCAATCAGAACGGCAGTCATTTAACATGCACACGCACGCACACAAATTCCTGTTTCAATGGTTTTGTGAGGTCCGGATAACACCAGATGAGGAGTGAAGACCACCGTTGCTAATAAGTTTAGAGACGAACTAGTGTTCAATTTGAAGACTAAATGTCAGCCCATTTCCCACTTCAACTTCTTTAAAAACAAATAAATGAAAAATTGGACTTGAAACTGAAATAACAGCAGAAGTGAGGTTTCTGAATGGGTACATTCAAAGTCCTCACCCCTGTAGTGAATTTGGATAAAACAACATTGTACTTTTTGTGGTATGAACCTTTTCCTCTCCTTAACCACGTACACACAAACTAAACAAACAGTGAGTAAAAAGTGCGTGTATCCAAGTGAAATGAAAATACACACCAAAAAAATCATTGTGCGTGAATTTTTGAGGACCTCTCTGAAACTTTAACAGATGCATATGTAAACCCTCTAGAAGCCTTTAGAAGGAAAAACTTGTGAGGACCGGCCAAAAGGTCCTCACTTGTCAAAAAATGTCCTCACTACGTATGGTATAAAATAAAATTGGTATAAAATGTTAGTGGTCCTCACAAGACTGGTCATATAAACACACACACAAACACACACGCACACAAAATAACAAGGACATTTATAACATAATATATTCTAGTGATGGCAATTTCGGTTCTTTTCAGAGAGCCGGTTCTTTTGGCTCGGCTCACGAAAAAGATCCGGCTCTTATGGCTCCCAAATGGCTCCTCAGTTTGTTTTTTTTTGTTGCTTAAATTAACTAACTACGAAAAATCATGTAAAATTATGACAAAAACGAATTACTAATGTAAAAAATACACTATATCCAATATTTTTATTCATATGTCTTTATTTATATGTGCGTAGACAGCATCCACTAACTTCCACTTCCCTGTGGTTACTCTGGTGTGATGATCAGCTGTCATTAATTTGCTTTTCATATTAATAATGCTATCATACCAACTAGTAAAAAATATAATAATAATGCAATTCTCCCCTCCATCCTTTACCAAAATTGTTACATGCATACAATATGTACCTGTTTCTGTGCAAGGGGCTGTACAGCAACAGCAACATGGCGATCCCAGAAGCAGTGGCAAGAATGGAACGCATCCAAAAACTGAGTTGACAGAAGTTACAGTACTGGATGATGGCGATGATAGTGGCGCAGCACAAGAACATGGTCAGCTAGAGGAAAGAGGAGAAAAACAGATATCAACTTCAACAACTCGTTACCTTGTAACCAACTTGTCAAGATAATTCAGAGATTCTAAATATGCTTCCAAGTACAGTGATACCTTGGTACCTCGGTATAAAATTGTGTTTCTTTTTCTCGGTTCGGTAACGGTATATCAATTAAAATACAGTGATACCTTGGCTTACGAACTTAATTGGTTCCCAAAAAGTGTGTGTAAGGTCAAGTGTGTATTCCAAAAATCAATTTCCCACAGGAAACCATTAAAATGAGAATAATCCGTTCCCAGGTCCCCATATAACATAATTTTCTACTTTCTAATTTTCTAAGCCTTAAAACTACACAAAATATATCTTATTTTATGTATAATAAATGTGCTATAGTATTATAATTAAAGAAATAAACTGTACCGTATAATAAAGTCGTTTTATTTACCTTTGTGATGGTCGTTGATGGCTTGATGGAATGGAGTGGCCGGTTTCATCAGCATTAAACACTTGATGAGGAACGTAGCCTTCTTCTTTCACCATCTTGCACCTTGTAGGTGCTTTCTCGGCGATAATTTTACCTAGTTCCTCATCAATTGTGTTCTGTTTAGCTGAGTTGATAGCTTTTTGCATCAAGTGTACAGATGGCTTGTGCGGGTTATTTGTGAAACCCGATTGATGGGATATTTTAACCTTGCAGTCGACACTCTGCATTTGAACTATCAAAGTTGAAACGAGTCCAAGGTGAAATGTTCATAAATTTAACGTTCGTAAAACGAACATTTCGTAAACCGAGGTATCACTGTACCTTGGAGATCGACTGGTCGATCACGGTCGACGTATTGAGTACCCCTGCTCTAGTCCCACCTTTTCAAGGTTACATCTGATCTGACACAGATGAGGTCAACACTGTCTTACCTGAAGAGGTAGCTGGACACCGCAAGTCACGTGGGACAATACCAAAATGGCCGGTAGGGACACCAACACGGCGCCGATCATGTGACGAGCGGCCCAGCCTGATACCACCAGAAGCAGTGAACGGGTACAGCTCATCACTTCCTCCAGATAGAAGGCCATTCTAGAGGAGAGGAACGTCACTCAATCGCATATATTTTTTTTAATGTTGTCATTTCAAATTTCTGGAAAAGACTAATTGGAGCAAAGATTTTTCAAAATAATTTGCACGGTTGTCATGCAAAGGGGAAAACTGTCTATTTTGGTTGATATCACTATGATAATCTGGTGTGCCTTATATTTGAAAAAACGTTTATATATTTATATATTATACTTGAAAAAACTTTTTTCATTCATTGAAGGTGCGCCTTATATATATGGAACATGTTTGAAAATACAACCATTCATTGGGGGTGTGCCTTATTCTGCGGTGCGTATTATACACCAGACAATACCGTATTTCTAAGCCTACACTGTGAATGCAATTAAAGGACAACCGACACCTCCGGACAAGTTGCATCCATAATTTGTAAAAATCACTTCAAATAACTTCTACTGAGCGTATTTTACAAAGATTCCACCGCATATAGCTATATTTTACGTTTTAAGACTCGCGCTGAATATTCAGGAAGTCTTGTTTTTGAGTTGGTGACGAGTCCGTTCGTGACGTCACTGATGGAACGCCCCTGACCGAAAAAAAGGACACATTGTAGCAGTCCTATCACGTCAATGCTTGTTTGGTCTGAAGAGTTGATGACGGTGCCTGACGTGACGTCACGGAGGGAACGCCCCGGACAGAGAAAGCGACACTAAGCATTTTGGGTACTTTGTTTTGTCTGAAAAAAACGTGTTGATCGCGAAATTAGAAGGAAAACTACATAAATAACGTGATGGTGAATCGTTGTGTGTCGCAGCAGATTGCGGGAACGCGCCTAAAGAAGGTGTAAGTTGACACAAATTCCCGGCCCATTCCCAACATAGCTTGTGCGCCATCTTGTGCATTTTCTGGGCCCTACATTGGAGGCCAGGCGGCTCGAATTGAGCGATTGATCAAAGGACTTCTTTAATCGATGGTAAACATTTATGCTTTCCTCTTCAGAACTACTTGAATCATATTCATAACTAGATGAGTAACAAGAAAGCATCTTGTCCGAATCTGAACTCTCTGAAGTCATTGTTTTGATTCTGGAGCAAGGCAGTGTGTGACCAATAGTGACATCACGAACAAGGGGGCGGAACTTTCTGAATCTCCCCAGTTCCGAGTTCATTTTGTGGCAGGTTTGGGCCACTTGAACTCATTTTTATTGGTGTTTTGAATTTGACTAAAAATATCAGTGCGCGTTTTAGGTATGTTAGATACTATAAAACGTTTTTCTGATGTCAGTTAGGAAACAAAAAAAAAATGGTGTCGTTTAAAGAGAACATTTATTCATTTTTGCCATCTACCGACACTGGCACAGTGAGCTGGGATGGGTTCACACACAATGACAACCGAGTGAGACTACGTGGTATAAAAGATGGATTGATGGATGGATGGATGGATGGATGGATGTACTTAAATAGACTCACCGTATTGAGAGCACCAAGGAAGCCAGCTCCAACAAGCCAGCTAGAGGGGCCACAGCAAGTGATGCAGAAGATGGCAGGCCGACACTGGCTGAGCTCACCAGCGGGGGAAGGAAACATGCCAGCGTGAGGGCCAAGAAGACAAAACAGCTCAAAAGAACATCAAGGAAAGAGCTGAACGTGCAGCTTGCAAAAGTCTGTTCTTGGACCTGGTTTTTCACCTATAGGAGAAGAATGAGAGAGGTGAATGGCCTGAAATAGACCGAAAGTTTATCTCACTGCAACACGTATCACACATGCTTCCTTTCTGTTCTTGAACAACCTATATGAATGTTGTAATAAACAAATAAAATACAGTAAAGTCTCGTTATATCGATATTCAAGGGAGTCCGAAAAAATATCGATATAACCGGGACTATTGATATATCCGACCCTGTTTGCATGTAATTTTCTCCGTGCGTGCATAGAAATAGTATCGATATAACCGGGACTATCGATATATCCGATATCGCTATAACGAGACTTTACTGTATATCCAATATTCTTCAAGTATGTTGACTGAAAACCGTGTGTGCTTCCATTCGAAACAGAGGACTCCCGTTCTTTGTACTGATGGTTAATTCTTTAATGTAATTGCACACCACCGACACCAACCGCTTTCCGTCCAAAATGGAAGTTTTGATCTGAATTATTATTATTATTATTATTATTGATGGGTAGGTGACTGAATCTAATTCAATATGCTATACCCGCCTTGGCCACCAGGAGGCAGGACTGTATACTGTACTACAGTGCAGCTAGCTATGTGGCCCCTCAGTGAATCTTAATGCTAATGTGAGTGATCCAGTAACGTTGTAAGGTGAGCGACTGTTCCAGTTACTTATTGTGTATAATTGGTCTGACTGCCACCATACAGTGCACGTATCTCGAGTTTAAGTTCACAAGTCAAATTTAAAAAAAAAAAACGGTCCAAATGATGATGTCTTCTAGCACAAGAAACCCGGAATTCAGGTCACTCGAACCTTTTAAAATGCAAAATTAGGAACATAAAAATAGGCCACGCAACCGCTGGGTTCAAAGTTACTTTCAAGTGTGCTTGGAAATAGGACGCTTAAAGAGGTCAAACCTCAAAATTTTCCAAAGAAAAAAATAAAATAAAAAATATTGTGTGTGTATATATATGTGTGTATATAATAATAATAATAATAATAATAATAATAATAATAATAATAATAATAATAATACATTTCATTTATAAGTGACTTTCAAAACTCTCAAGGTCACTTTACAGTCACTGGATAAGTTTTTCTGTGGGTGATCAGCGGCAGCCACATGCGCCAGCATGCACTCAACCCGGAAGTAACTTAAATAGACAGAAAGCGAAAAGATAGCCAACAGCTAGCTAGATAGATAGATAGCCAGATGCACCATATAGCTAATAGCTAGCCAGGCAGCTAATAGCTATCCAGCTAGCTAGCTAATGGATAACAAATAAATAGCTAATAGATAGCCAAAAGCTAGCCAACTAACAGCCAGACAGCTATACAGCTAGCTAGCCAGCTAATGGCGAGCCAATACAACATCATTCTTTAGCTTGGGGTAGACTTGCACATTCCACCACGACGTCCCTGTATATCCCATCTATATATAGTAAAGTCTCGTTATATCGATAGTACTGCTTATTACGATACTATTTCTATGAACAGGATCGGATATATCGATAGTCCGGTTATATCGATACTTTTTCCGACTCCCGAGAATATCGATATAACTATATATATATATATATATATATATATATATTACACACACACATTTTCATCACATGTTTACACAGGTGATGTGTTTGCACCTCGTCTTTGTAACTGCTGCGATATGCCGTCTCCAGGGGGCGGTCTAGAAAGTTGAGGCTGATCTTGTTGATGGGTGGTTTGAAAAAATAATCCTTCATCAGACTGGAAACAGAAGAGAAAAAAACCAACGATACAGTAAATATATCTAAAAGAAATTACAGGCGCAGGCACCAAGCACGTAAATTGTCCCTTCGCCCAATCAGTACACAGGAAGTATCTCTTCCTCTCAAAATGGTTGGAGACCCCCCTGATTAAAAACATTTCAACATTGCTACGCACATGAAGTCATGCTTCACTGGCATTAGCACATGACAAATTCCACTTGCTCACCTGTCCTCTCTGATAACATCGACAAAGTGGACGTCGCTCTTTTCTCGAAAGTTCTTGGCACGCAGCTGAATAAGGGCGGAGTGCTCCATGCCTGTACCGGGTGGGCTAGCGCCAACTGCCACGGCGGCACTGGCGCCGGTCATCGTGTTCGTGCTCGTCTTCTTCTCTTTCTCTTGGAATATGTCGCACAAAGAGCTCTGACTTGCCCTCACTGGGTCATCCAGTGTGGGGCTCAGGAGGCCATTGGCCATCCTAAGGTTGTTACCAGGAACATACTGGAAACAGAAGACAATAAAAATACAAAGACGTGAGCTTGATGGACGTCGTCTGGAGGGAGTAACCGAAACATTCACTGTTGCAGGTATAGCGGCACCTGAGTACTGCTAATCTTGCGCTCATCCTGGCAGCCGTTTACCACCGCCACTTCATCACTCTGTTCTGCTGCTGAAGAACTGACCTCAAGGCGGGACGCAGATGGTTGCTGTAGAAGAGAAAAATTCACACGTTAGTGATTTGGCTTCTGGGCTTTATTTACTTTTTGTCCGTTGTTGGATTGAGATGTAATTTTAGGTTATGATTTTCAATAATAGCCGTCTGCGATCCACACTGATTGGATTGGATTTGCCTTTATTAGTCCCGCAGTGGAGAAATGTACATTTGACAGCAGCAAAGTGATGATGATACGGATATTTTACAGTCAGGAAATAGCTACGTTACAATTAAGTCAGCATAATATGCTAACGATGAGAAGGTTTCTTCAGTCGACATCTCTGCTTCTTTGAAGGTGTCGGACGTTTCGCTTCTTATCCAAGAGGCTTCATCAGCGAACTAAAATTTGCTGGTAGTTTTGGCCCTATATATATCCCTACTGTCCAGATGTGGCGGTGCCAGACTCTGCTATAATAGGTCCCTGTTCTCAGGTTGGGGGGAGCAGAGGACTATTCCCTGAGGCTACACTGATTACCTCGACTGTCCTGACTGATTACTTATATTGTCCTGCCTGATTATGCGGTCTACGATTGGCCTGATTGCCCCATTTGCTCTGGTATCACTTCATCAGCATAACTAAACCTATGTGGTCAAAGAAGTCCGTTGTAAGAACGATCCAAATTAAAGCTCCCCCCACCATGGCGATTGAGTGAAGCGTTTTGCTGAAAATAGGGCTTGAAACTCCCGCACAGGTAGAGCTCATTAGCCAGGTTACAAATCTATCAGTTCATGGAAAAGACAACCAATTAAAAATATCTGTTTTATTGCTTACAGCTGTTGGTGCTTAGAACGTCCAGGGGTGTGGTATTCTAATCAAGAAAACTATGTTTTACTAATTTATCACTTCAATTTGCATTTATATGCATATAGAAATAGCTTGGCAGAGGGCTGCAGAATTTGGGCGTCTGTCTTGAATTACTGTATCCCCTGCCGGCAGTAAAAGACAATCTTCCTGTGTTCGAGCCTTTGTCCACAGTGTCTGACTGAACATCCCTGACAGTATGTTATTGTGGTCTGTACACTACATTCCGAGTCGAGATATATTCGTTACGACAATTTATCATAGCTAGAACTACTTGAGGCACCATGTTTTGGCATTGTGGCCCTAAGCCACCCATAAACCAGCCGGGTCCACTGGGAATTGACCCAACCTACTCCAGGCCGTGTTATGATCAGGTAAAGATAAAAAAGATTACAATTTTACAACTCCAATGGCAACATATGCCCGAAACGCTACTTGGTTTTTATTCTAACCTACCCCGGTCTTGTCTGGTGGTTGGTTGGACAGTAGGAGTTCAGCAGCCTGGCCGCCCTTGTGGATGCCTTCAGGAGCGTGGTATCGTGTGCATTCGGGCAGACTCATCCCAACATAGTCGGTTTCCATCTGAGGACAGCCATACTGCACATCGTGTCCTAACTTCCTTCCTGAGATCAGGTAGGTTTTCAACCCTGCGGAGATGCAGCAAGGACAAGAAAGTCTTTGATTGCGAATTGGTGTTACAAAAAGGTGCTAATGCAAAAGTGCTTGTTTCGGTTGACACATCATCCCAGAGATTACGTTCACACCACTGTAGGACCAACAAGGAAATACGCAAACAGAGGATTAGTGGTATCAGCCTGTTCAAATACACACTACTAACCCAACAAGATGGCCTTTGTGCTCTTACATCTAAATGTGCTACAAGTTGGCTGGCATGCGCAAAGTCAGCTGATCAGTATGAGCTAAAAAACAAGATAGGATTGTTTTATTTCCTAAATTTTAAGGTAACACCGTGACAAAATAATCCTGCAGTGGAAAGATCTTGCCAAATGCAGGTGCAAGAGTTTATTTTATCTGACACAATGTAACCTTTCAATGTCGTTTTTTCATGTAGTCAAAGGAAATGTATTTCATTCAGGGTTTGCCCGTTTTAGATACAACAAACATTCTGTGGATCCAAATGTCATAGCATGTGTGTCAGTCTTATGCTAAGTACAGTCATACCTTGTCTTACGAATTTAATTGGTTCTCAGACAGAGTGTGTAAGGTGAAAATTGTGTATCCCAAAAATTAATTTCCCATAGGAAACCATTAAAATGAGAATAATCCGTTCACAGGTAGAAGAATAATCCGTTCCCATCTTGAGGAATGATCCCTTGTAGGTGCTTCCTCTGCGATAATTTTACCTAGTTCTTCATCAATTGTGTTCTGTTTAGCTGGGTTGATAGCTTTTTGAAATCAAGTGTACAGATGGTTTGTGTGGGTTATTTGTGCAGCTTGATTGATGGGAATTCTAACCTTGCGGTCTACACTCTGCCTTTGAATTATCAAAGTTGAAACAAGTCCAAATTTCACTGTTTTGTATCCATTTTCTCACTCTCTCTGTCGTCTGCCTGTCTCTTTAATGTTTAAACCACCCCCCTCATTGCTATCTATTATCTGGCTAGCTATGTGGCTATTTAGCTGGCTGGCTGGATAGATAGCTGGCTATCTATTCGCGATTTATTAGCTGGCTAGCTATGTGGCTATTTGGCTGGCTATCTCTTAGCTATCTATTAGCTAGTGAGCTGTGTGGCTATTTAGCTGGCTGGCTGGATAGATAGCTGACTATCTATTAGCTGGCTAGCTATATGGCTATTTAGCTGGATGGCTGGATTGATAGCTGGCAATTAGCTATCTATAGCTAGCGAGCTATGTGGCTATTTAGCTGGCTGGCTGGATAGATATTTCCCACACATACATGTATCTTATTAGAAAACAAGCCAACAATGATCTTTCATACTCGCATCTCAAGTCACATGGCTTTTCAAAAAAATGCTCTCGCTTGATATGAATGAAGAAATGAATGAATGAATGAATGAATGAATGAATGAATGAATGGAGAGCAAGCATAACCGTGCCGTGAAATTCCACATGCGCATCAGAAGATCATAAACACCGTAGACACGCACCTCAGAAAAACACTATTCTATCGCACACTCTCTAACGTCTGACTACCAAACATGCACATATCACACTTATTATAAAACATTCTAAACGAAAAATGCTTTCCTGTATGAATTCATACTTAATTTTACAAAGGACTACCAGATATTCTGCAGCCAAGGCACATTTTCAACTCCAAGGAAGACAATAATAATAATAATAGTTAGCTAGCCAGCCAGATAGCTAATAATACAAATAATAATAATAATACATTTCATTTATAAGCGCCTCTCAAAACTCTCAAGGACACTTTACAGTCACAGGATAAGTTTCTCTGTGGGTGTGCAGCGGCAGCCACACGCGCCAGCGTTCACTCAACCCGGAAGTAACTCAAATAGACAGAAAGCTAGCTAGCTAATAAATAGTCAATAGATATCTAATAGAGAGCCAGCTAGACAGCCAGCAAACTATCTAGCTAGGCATATAACTAATAGATGGCCAGCTAGATAGCTAGCTATCCAGCCCGATAGATAATATATAGAAAATAGATAGGCAGCTAGGTGGCCAGCTAGATAGATACTTCAGATGCCTTACTATACAACTCAGGGTTTCATCTAGGAGATCTAGCCTTGGACAGAATTTAGGACTTGGGAAACTCATTTATCACAGGAGCAATTTACGACTTGAAACTCCTTCACAGGAAGAGCTCATTAGCCAGGTTACAAATTTATCAGTTCATGGAAAACACAATGTTTTATTGCTTACAGCTGTTCGCGCTTAGAACGCCCAGGTGTTTGGTATTCTAATCAAGAAAAGTATGTTTTACTAATGTATCGTTTAAAGGACAACCGACGTCTCCGGACAAGTTGTGTCCATAATTTGTAAAATGGCTTCAAATGACTTCTACTGAGCGTATTTTACAAAGATTCCACCGCATATAGCTATATTTTACGTTTTAAGACTCGCGCTGAATATTCCGGCAGTCTTGTTTTTGAGTTGGTGACGAGTCCTCACGTTACGTCACTGAAGGAACGCCCCTGACTGAAAAAAAAGGACACATTGTAGCAGTCCTTCCATCACGTCAATGCATTTTGATGAACTTTGTTTGGTCTGAAAACTTCGTGTAGCACCAAAAAGAGGCAGAAGAGGGCGACAAAGCTCAGTGTAAGGAATTAGCCTATGGAATCCTGTGGATTAATTCCTTACACGGAGCTTTGTCACCATTTTCTGCCACTTTTTGGTGCTACATTTCCCGCCCCCAGATACCTCAAAATGGCACGGAATAAATTCTTTAATCGATTGCAAACATTGCATTGCAAACAAGACGTCTTGGGGTGACACCACGAACAAGGGGGCGGGACCTTTGAAACTGGCCACTTCCGGGTTCATTTTTTTTGCAGATTGTGGACACTAAGTCATTTTTATTGGTGTTTGCATTTGGCTAAAAATATCATACTGCCTGTTTTGGGTATTTTAGATGCTATAAAACGTTTTTCTGATGTCAGTTAGGAAACAAAAAAGTGATGTCGGTTGTCCTTTAACCCTTCTTTCTGATTACTTGTTTTTTCTAGTCCCCTCCCTTTCCAACCCTCCAGTTTTCTGCCCAGTTGGTGGCAGGTCTTGAGAACAGTCGTTTGTGCAATAGCAGATCCATATTTGGACACGCCGATGGAACCGTGGGATGAGAGTCTCACATGATACTCCTTCAAAATACTCTTCCGTTCCGCTTGCCTTTCCATTTTTTTTAAATTTCTTTCAGTGCAGACAGTTCAATGAGTTCTCTTTTTCCTTCAGACCTCGCCCTTCAGCATGTGTATACATGTGTACATTTAAATATATTTAAACTACAGTAAAGTCTCGTTATATCGATATTCAAGGGAGTCCGAAAAAATATCGATATAACCGGGACTATCGATATATCCGACCCTGTTTGCATGTAATTTTCTCCGTGCGTGCATAGAAATAGTATCGATATAACCGGGACTATCGATATATCCGATATCGATATAACGAGACTTTACTGTATATCGATGAAAAGGTTTCTTCAGCCGTCATCTGTACTTCTTTGATGGTGTCGGACGTTTATATATATATATATCCCTACTGTCCAGACGTGGCGGTGCCAGACTCTGCTATGATTGGTCCCTGCTCTCAGGTTGGGGGGAGCAGAGGACTACTCCCTGCGGCTACACTGATTACTTCTATTCTACGACTGGCCTGATTGCCCCATTTTCTCACCCCACCATGGTGATTTAGTGAATGGTTTTGCTGTTTTATGAAAATAGCTTCTTTTATTCCCCTTTTAAAAAATATCATTATGTTGCTCACTTGAGCTATCTAGCTAGCAATCTTGCTGGCTACCCAGCTAGCTATCTATTTGCTATCTATTGGCTAGCTAGCCGGCTAGCTAGCTAGCTATATATTTACTATCTATAATCTATCTATGAGCTCGCTAGATGGCTATCTAGCTATCTATTAGTTATCTATTAGCCAGCTAGCCAACTTTCTATCTATTTGAGTTATTTAGGGTCGAGTGAACGCCGCTGCTCACCCACAGAAAAACTGATCCCGTGACTGTAAAGTGACCTTGAGAGTTTTGAAAGGTGCTTATAAATGAAATGTAGTATTCTTATTATTTGGGTTGTTCATCTCTCCACAGAAGACGATTTGATAAAATTCTCGATTCACATGGGTATAATATGAGTCTTAAAATGGAGTTAATCGATTAGATTTGATTCAGCATACAGTGATACCGCTTCGATTCCATTTGCTATCTATTAGCTAGCTACCCAGCTGGCTGTCTATTTCCTATCCATTTGCTATGTATTAGCTATCTGTCTAGCTAGCTACATATCTATTTGCCATCCATTTGCTATCTATTAGCTATCTGTCTCGCTAGCTAGCTATGTAGCTGACTATTTATTAGCTATATGGCTATCTAGCTAGTTACCTAACTGCCTATCTGGCTAACTATTAGCCATTTGTCTCGCTAGCTAGCTATGTAGCTGGCTATTTATTAGCTATATGGCTATCTAGCTAATTAGCTAACTGCCTAACTGGCTATCTATTAGCTATCAGCTAGCTAGCTATCTTTCTATCTATTTGAGTTACTTCCGGGTTGAGTGAACGCTGGCGCATGTGGCTGCCGCTGCTCACCCGCAGAAAAACCGATTTTGTGACTATAAAGTAACCTTGAGAGTTTTGAAAGGCGCTTAGAAATTAAATGTATTATATTATTATGCTAGAAAAACAATGCCCGGGAGACAATTTCAAAAGAGTTGCACTATAATCCACAAAACAGTCTCATTTGTTGATATTTATATCACCAACCGTCCAGCTAACTATAACATCAAAATGTCCAGAGAAGAACAGTCGGCGGACGTAATGCGGTGTCTTGAGAAATGCGGTGACACACGCCATCTACGTCACACTCCTAAACACACACATACACACAGTTGTGCAATGCACGTAAGTGATGCACTTCACACTAAGTGCCTCTCATGTTCTGTGGTACAAGGACGGTTCTTGAGTGAAAAATGAACAACCATGCCTCAGCTGTAAAGAAACTCATATCTTCCTGAGGTACTTCCTGAGCCACTATGCAAGAAAGGTCTAGTAATCCTGAAAAGACGCATGAGAACTCTTCGGAACAATGGAAACTCCTTGTTCCATCTCGGATTAAAGGACAACCGACACCCCGGCCGGACAAGTTGCGTCCATAATTTGTAAAATGACTTCAAATGACCTCTACAGAGTGTATTTTACAAAGATTCCATCGCATATAGCTATATTTTACGTTTTAAGACTCGCGCTGAATATTCAGGAAGTCTTGTTTTCAAGTTGATGACGATGCCCCGAGTGACGTCACGGAGGGAACGCCCCTGACCGAGAAAGCGACACACAATGGATTGTGGGTACTTTTTTCATCTGAAAACACAGTGTTAATCGCAAAATTAGATGGAAAACTACATAAATAACGCGATGGTGAATCATTGTGTGTCGCAGCCAATTGCGGTAATACGCATAAAGAAGGTGTAAGTTGACACAAATTCCCAGCGGACATATCAGCCCATTTCCAACGGAGCTTGTGCGCCATCTTGTGCATTTTCTGGGCGCTACATTGGAGTCCAAACGGCTCGAATTGATACGGAAGGACTTCTTTAATCGATTGCAAACATTTATGCTTTCCTCTTCAGAACATTTTGAATCATATTCATAACTTGATGAGTAACAAGAAAGCATCTTCTCCAAATCTGAACTCTCTGAAGTCATTGTTTTGATTCTGGAGCAGGGCAGTGTGTGACCAATAGTGACCTGTTGTTGCCTGCAACATATGCTATGTCGGGCACATGATGTAGTTTGATGTGAGTGCAGGTGTATAAAGGACTTCAATTCATTTTTTTTACTTCCTTCATCTGAAGTTCCCAGCTTTTATGAACTCTCACTTACTTTCCTCTAAATTTGCATTATGTACAATTTTTACAATATTCTCTACACATTTAACATGGTTTTTCATTCCCCCTCATCTGGAATGTGTTGAGTCTAGTTTGTGTTTGCATGTGTGTGCGCATGCGTGAGTATGTACAGTATGTGTGTTGAGTGCTGATAAGCATGGCCATTCTGACTCAGCCTGATTAGGTTTTACACATATTAAAATACAATATACACTTATATTTTGACCAGTCAATTTATTTCATGTGTTATATGTCGATACATGATACATTTAGCAGCTTGAATGTTATTTCAAATGTCACTAACACAATGTTAACAAATGGGCTGCCGGTTCGTGAAGTTGAGTAGAAAATGGTCGTCTTTCTTATTACAGTCATACCTCGGTTTACGAACGCTTTAGCTCACCAATTTTTTGCATTACGAAGATTACATTTGCGAGAATATAATCTTGGCAAACATGAGTGCAGACAGGGTTTGTTATCGAGTTGAGTACTTTTGCTATTATGAGAGCTATATGCGGTGGAATCTTTGTAAAATGCGCTCAGTAGAAGTCATTTGAAGTGATTTTACAAATTATGGACGCAACTTGTCGGTTGTCCTTTAAAGGACAACCGATGTCTCCGGACAAGTTGTGTCCATAATTTGTAAAATGGCTTCAAACGACTTCTACTGAGCATATTTTAAAAAGATTCCACCGCATATAGCTATATTTTACGTTTTAAGACTGGCGCTGAATATTCAGGAAGTCCATACGTGACGTCACTAAAGGAACGCCCCCTGACTGAAAAAAAGACACATTGTAGCAGTCCTTCCATCACGTCAATGTATTTTGCTGTATTGTTTGGTCTGAAAACCTTGTGTTGCACCCAAAAGCCACCAGAAGAGGGGGTCCAAGCTCCATATAAGGAATTTATCAGCCTGTGGAAACGGAGGTGGCCACAGGAGGTCGCCATTTTGTGCCTCTTTTCTGGTGATCGTTTCTCCCCAATGTTGCCTCAAAATGGCATGGAATAAATTCTTTAATCGATCGCAAACGTGTATGCTTTCCTCTTTGAATCATATTCATAACTGGATGAGTAACAAGAAAGCATCTTTTCCGAATCTGAAGCCATTGTTTTGATTCTAGAGCAAGTTTTTCTGATGTCAGTCAGAAAACAAAAAATGGTGTCGGTTGTCCTTTAAACGTTTTACTCGTTTTTAATGCCTGCTTCCACACAAGACAAACTAGTCAGATAACATACTTCCGAGCTGTAAAAGTAAGCAGTGACCCAACTAAAGCCTTAGTTGACCAAGGGCTAAGGTTCACATAGTCAGACAATTAGATTTTAAACCCTCATCGTTTGAAAGTGCATCCGGAGAAACTATGAGTTAAACATTTACTCACCCTTCAGCTTCTCCACCACATTCTCACCGGCTCGCTCCACCACTTGGCCATCTTCCCGCTTGTAACGGTCATCCAGGAACTGAGCAGTGGCTTCAGATAGATGGACCTTGCCCGCCACACCTAGTTGCTCCATCAAGTTGGCCAGATTGACATCATTTGACCACACGTCAAACTTGAAGCGCTTCATTCCAAGAATCCCGCACAAAACGGTGCCAGTATGGACACCAACACGCATGCTGACAGTCTCACATGTTTCATGGCAAAATTGCTCAATGGCCTGGATCATACCAAGACCCATCTCCACACAGCAGTAGGCATGGTCGGGTCTAGGGTCGGGGCAACCTGCCACGCAGTAATAACAATCACCCAATGTGCTGATCTTCTCACAGCAGGTTAGTTCACAAAGACGGTCAAAGCGTCCAAAGAGATCATTGAGGAGACCGACCAAGGCTGGTGCAGACTTATTGGCAGACATTTTTGTGAAGCCCACGATATCTGCAAAAAGGATACTAACAGGCTCCATGCGTTTCATGTTGAAAGGTCGAAATATTATCTGTCCTCGAGGGATGGAGGTCTTCTTGCGTTTGTGGTTGTTATGTGGATAGTTCTTGGGACTGGTGGAATTTTGTGATGGCGAAGCTCCACCAGCACCTCCTCCACCGCCCATCGAGACAGCTGATGTAGAGCAGGTACCGGAAGAATAACGCTTTCCACAGTTCTCACTCCCGCCGCCCTCGTCGTCACCCTGCTTCATGAGCTCGTCTGCGACACGTCGAGGCATGACCGAGTGGATCATACGCTCCTTCAAAGCCTTCTCCACGCCAAGGTCCTTGCCGTGCATGATGGCCTGGCCCACTTTGAGAAAGGTGCTCCGAGAGCGCACCTCTGACATAATGAACAAGTGGATCCCGATGACGTGGACGCACAAGTGAAGCAGCGCTTTGGCTGGACCTAGCCATCGGAGAGTGTCTGTTTCCCAATTGGAGCTAGAAGTCCCCAAATGTGTCTCTCGATCAGTAGCACCGTAGCTTCTGTGAAGCAATGGTAGCCACCCTAATGCTTCAAATAATATCGAGTATAAGAACCCCAGCATCACTGACGCATACAGACGCACATGGAGAACACTGTATAACAAGAGCAGGACCTCGATGCACAAGGAAAATGTAGCCACTGGGGAGATACAAGGGGACAAAGGCAAATCTGGAAAACGATCTGAAGCATTCGCACGGTGAGCCCATTCCAGCTCAGTGTAGCCGGCAGTCTGGATCTGAGGGGCTAAGGTGATGGCGAAGGTGACTGCAATCAGGAGCAACGATGTTTGGTTGTACAGTTGTGAGTAGTAATGAGTTAAGGTGAACAAGAAGAGAAGAGCTAGGAGCACCAAAAAGGAGGCAGTGGGAGCCAGGAACGTCATGGGTTTGCAGCGGTCACTATTGACGGTAAAGTAAACGGCCCAGAGTACAGAAGCCACCGCCAGGTAGAACAGAACATATCGAAAACGCCGCTGAGTCTGAGGAAAACACCTCTCTTGGCACGCCTCCTCTAGGATGGGGGAGTCAAACTTAGGGTCCCAGCATTGGGCAGCGGAGCGCTCAAACAGTGGCGGCGCCGTCCTGTGCACCCTTGTTGTAGAAGTCGTAGCCAGTCTAGAGTCTGCGGAGCTGCAGCTGGAGGAAATACTGTATTTGTGGAGGTTAGGGTTCATTTTACTTCTATCCTCACGGCCTCGGAGTACTCCGGCACTGTTGGTGGGACCAACCGGTTCATGCGGTCGCACGGGTGGTGTCAGCATACTCTTAGTAATCCGTACGGTCACATCACCATCTATGTTGGAATTGCAACTCACTTCTGCGGTGTGCATGAGAAGCTGCCGGTGCTGTTGCAGCATGGCCATATTGACGCGGGAAAAGAAGGGGTTTCAGGCGTGGAGTTAAATATTAATAGCTTTGGATGGTCCTCGGGCAATTAGATGTGTCGCGTGGGCGCTGCGTGTTCACATGTGGCATTGTGGGGAGGATGGAGAGGGGTGGTATATCGGTGTTTTTGCTGGAATAGTCACACTTAGAGTATTGACCATGAGGTGCAGATATCTTTGCTTCGCAAACAGAAGCCGAAAAACTCACTCAGGCTGTTCCAGCTAATTGAGCTGCTCATGATGAGACCCTGAATTTGCGTCATCATTCATTCACATCACAAGAATCACTCTGCAAAGAGCACCTGTGCTTCAGACTGAGTTTCTCCACAATAAAACAACAGTCGCTAATCAGTCCGTCTCCAACATTGATCATCCATGGTTGTGTTGCAAAAGCAGATCCAGATGTAGACTATCATGGTTGCTGGTGATGTGTACTAAACGGTTCCTCAAACGTCACCATAACCCTGTCCGGTAGCCTCTTAAGAACTCCACCTCTGCAGCAGCATGATTAAAAATTCAGAAAATGTGATGTTGTGTCAAAAAAAATAATCGTCCAACCTTCAAAATAAAACAAAAAAAGGTTGTTTTCTAGGTCAATCAATTTTACCTTCTGCATTCCTTCTCAAGCAGCGTGCTGAACAATTGGGATTTCCGTGCATTCATTCCTTCCATCTTTAGTCTTATAAATCTTCCTGACTGTGAAATTTTGGAGCTCAATCCATGACCACAATCCAGTTTGTATACGAGGCCTGGCAGACAGGCAGGCAGGCCTATTCCCACAGATCCAGCCCCGTCCTTTCCTGAACTCCCGCTCCGGATCTCCTCAGTGTGTGTGTGTGTGTCCCCCTCCCCTCCTCTACCTTCCAAAAAGGGTTGGGAGAGGTATGTGCTATTCCGAGAGCGTAATCCGAAAAGAGAAGAGCAGAAAATACCAAGCCCTGGCCCAAATTAGTATCGCTTTGCCTCAACCGGGAGTGATTGCAACTTGTTGAGCGCAGTTGGCAAAACATACAAGATATGAGGGACAGCCCGGGTCGAGGCTGCTCTATAAATAGTGATGATCAAAAACTCTTTCCAATAGTAACAACACAATCCCGGATTTAACATTTGAAGACTTTTCTCTGTATATCCAGCGGTGTTAGATTCCAGAGAGGTGTGGTGGGGGTAAAAAAAAAAAAGATTTAAGGCATGCCAACAGGCAGCCTCGGAGCCCGTCTCCAAAAAAAAAAAGTTTTTCCCCAGGCCGTATTTCCTGCGTTTAAAGAGGGGACACAGTGAGAACTGCGGTTATTTGGAGCTCGATTTCCTCCTCTGGGAAGAAGAAGAAGAAGAAGTGAAAAATCCCCAGAGAAAACATGAGGAAACCTTCGCGTATATCCTCGTGAAAACGATCCAAAAGCAGTCACCAACAGACTGTAGACATATCGGAACCAACTCCTCGGGGTCTGGATAGCAATGTTCGTATGTATGCGTGTGTCCAACACACACAGGAGTGCACGCTCAAAAGCGTGTGTGAGTCCTTTTCAGCTAGTCGCCTCCCTTTTCTCAAGCCTCTCAGTGGGGCTAAAACGAAAACGCGGGTTTTATCTATCCGTGGGTGGTTTGCGTGTCATCCGGGCGCACGGAACATCCACACGCCAGGGGCTGCCACCATCTTCTCAGTGACGGGCTCGGAAATCCTCCCCCAGCTGTTGTGGCGGTGTGCGATGGCGGGACCAACCTGTCAAGCTCGACGTTATAACCAAATGATACTACTTCCGGAACAACTACGCATCTAATATACAGTAGTGTAGTTCTAACAGTCATTTCTAACAGTCATTAATGTTATTATATAACAATAATAACAATAATAATAATAAATATTATTATTATTAGTAGTATTATTAGTATTATTATTATGATGATAGCTAGCTAGACAGCTAGCCAGCCAGATAGCTAATAATAATAAGAAGAAGAATACATTTCATTTATAAGCGCTTCTCAAAACTCTCGAAGTCACTTAAATATAATAATAATAATAATAATAATAATAATAATAATAATAATAATAATAATAATAATAATAATATGTTTTATTTCAAAACCCTCAAGAACAAATACGGTACTTTGAGATGAAAAACCTTGTTTTGAGAGGTTTTATTCATCAATTTTTAACACATCTTATTCTGAAAACGTAAACCATTATAGCTGAGTGGGAACCAATACTAAGCTCATTTAGCTCGGTAGCTAGCTATTAGCTGTTTGCTATCTATATTCGCTATGTATTTGCTATCCATTAGTTAGCTAGCTAGCTGTCTAGCTGACTGTAAGCTGTCTGACTGGCTAGCTGTTGGCTATCTATATTTGCTATTTATTTATTATCCATTAGCTTTTCTACTTCTTTCTTTCCTATCCTCTTCCTTCCATCATTTTGCTGCTGTATTACTTCCAGGTAGAGTGAACGCTGCCCCGAATGGCTACCGCTGCTCACCCGCATCAAAAAAAGTTATTATCCTGTGACTGTAAAGTGTCCTTGAGAGTTTTGAAAGGTGCTTAGAAATTAAATGTATTGTTTTATTATTATAAGCTGCCTGCACAGAAGTCAGTACTTCTACACAACCAGCGAACACTTTTTAAATAAAATCATTTCTGGAGAGAGGTGTTCGCACCAATATACCGTTAAGCAAATTGAGCTTTAATTTTGGAAATCATTCTTTGAATTTCCGTTTTATCCCGAGTGGCTTCCATGTGTCTTGACACAGCTGGAGATGGGTGGGTTCCCACAATCTGTGTTGGTCCGGGTCACATGTCACCGACTGCTTTAACTTCGTAAAAGGAGGGGCAACAATCACTCGACTTTTCTCTCTCTTACTTTGCTTTTCACAATTATCGGTTTTTCATAATCATACATACGGGACGAATAAAGGTATTCTGATTCTGATTCTGATAATCTTAGTACTCAAAGCACATTTGGTGCGTTTTACTTGTTATGAAAAAGAATAGTTCCCTTTTTTTAGTGAATAGAGATACTATATTCCTTCGATTTGATCTCTATTGGACTTCATAGCAAAGCGAAACTTTACCACATTAGAATCCTGAAAGGACAACCGACGCCTCCGGACAAGTTGTGTCCATAATTTGTAAAATGACTTCAAATGACTTCTACAGAGCGTATTTTACAAATATTCCACCGCATGTAGCTATATTTTACCTTTTAAGACTCACGCTGAATATTCAGGAAGTCTTGTTTTCGAGTTGATGACGATGCCTGAAGTGACGTCACCGAGAAAGTGACACACAATGCATTTTGGGTACTTTTTTTCATCTGAAAACACCGCGTTGATCATCAAATTATAAAGAAAACTACATAAACAACGCGATGGTGAATTGTTGTGTGTCGCAACCAATTGCTGTAACACGCATAAAGAAGGTGTAAGTTTACACAAATTCTCAGTGGACAAATCATACTATTTCCAACTGAGCTTGTGCGCCATCTTGCGCATTTTCTGGGAACTACATTGGAGTCCAGCTGGCTCGAATTGATACGGAAGGACTTCTTGAATCGATTGCAAACATTTATGCTTTCCTCTTCGGAACTATTTGAATCATCTTCATAACCGGATGAGTAACAAGAAAGCATCTTCTCCCAATCTGAACTCTCTGAAGCCATTGTTTTGATTCTGGAGCAAGGCAGTGTGTGACCAATAGTGACGTCATGAACAAGGGGGCGGGACTTTCTGAATCTGCTCAGTTCCGAGCTCATTTTGTGGCCGTTTTGGGACACTTGAAGTTATTTTTATCGGTGTTTTGCATTTGACTAAAAATATCAGCTGGCGTGTTTCGGGTATTTTAGATGCTATAAGACGTTTTTCTGATGTCAGTTAGGAACCAAAAAAAATGGTGTCGGTTGTCCTTTAAAGGCTAACCAATCCAATCCACATTTTGAGAATAAACATCCTAATTAATTGATTCACCGCGGGTGTGTGTTTGTGTGCATGAGCTTGCACTTTACTAGCGATAACAATGAAATATGATACCAATAAGTCATAACCTCTGTGTGCATTGTTCAAGTGTGTTTGCCAATGGCATGTGGGTGGTGTGTGCAGACGTGTGTGTGTGTGTGTGTACTTGTGTATGAGAGCTTCCTTTTCATGGTGCTGATAACGTTGCGCTGATAACGCCTGTTTTAGCCCTTTGGCCAAAAAGGTTTGGCAAATACTGTAAATGCAGTTGATATGTTTGTCTATAACTGCTATCCCATAGTTGACCACCAGATGGCTGTGCTTTATTTTTCCTGGCATTACGTTGGGTTGTTGGCTAGCTATTAGCTAGCTGCCTAGCTATGTAGCAGGCAATCTGTTAGCTATCTATTAGTTATGGAGCTAGCTGGCTAGCTATCTACTTGCTTTCTCGATGGCTGGCTAGCTATCTATTGGCTGTCAAGCTCTCTGGCTGGCTAGCTATCTATCTATTAGCTATCTATCTAGCTTTCTGTCTGTTTGAGTTACTTCCGTTACTT
This sequence comes from Hippocampus bargibanti, assembly GCF_051943395.1. Lineage (NCBI taxonomy): Eukaryota > Metazoa > Chordata > Actinopteri > Syngnathiformes > Syngnathidae > Hippocampus > Hippocampus bargibanti. Next base: position 22,998,268 of record NC_142743.1, read on the forward strand.
CACTAATTGTGTTGACTGAATTTGAATGAACCAAAAATGTGTAATCAACAGGATGATAAATTTCATTCTCATCATTTTCTTCATTCATTGACTTATTATATAGCTATTTGCTATCTGTTAGCTATCTGGCTATCTCGCTAGTTTTCTATTAGCTAGCTGGCTAGCTATCCAGCAGGCTATCTGTTAGCTATTTATTAGCTCGCTAGCTAACTTTCTATCTATTTGAGTAATTCAGGGTTGAGTGAACGCTGGCGCTTGTGGCTGCCGCTGCTCACCCACAGACAAACTGATCCTGTGACTGTAAAGTGACATTGAGAGTTTTGAAAGCAGCTTAGAAATGAAATATATGATGATGATGATGATGATGATGATGATGATGATGATGATTATCTCTTAGCCATGAAGTTGATTTGCTCCTTACCACGATTCCACAATGATTTTTAACATCTTTGCAGCAGTGTGAAAATCGTGCAAAAAGACAAAACAACAACAATAACAAACTCATTTAGTTGTATTCACTTCACATTTAATCAGTGAATGGTTAGAAGCATCTATATAATATTTTTTGTGTTTCATCTGAAGACAAAGTATTGGAGGTTTTTACCAATAATGCCCAACCAGTAAGATGGACACCTTTTTAGTTATACAGTGATACCTTGGCTTACGAACTTAATTGGTTCCCAGACAGAGTGTGTAAAGCAAAAAGTATGGATCCCAAAAATTAATTTCCCATAGGAAACCATTAAAATGAGAATAATCCGTTCCCAGGTCCCCATAAAACATAATTTTCTACTTTCTAATTTTCTAAGCCTTAAAACTACACAAAATATACCTTATTTTATGTATAATAAATGTGCTATGGTATTATAATTAAAGAAATAAATGGTACTGTATAATAAAGTCATTTTATTTACCTTTGTGATGGTCGTTGATGGCTTGATGGAATGGAGTGGCCGTTTTCATCAGCATTAAACACTTGATGAGGAACGTAACCTTCTTCTTTCACCATCTTGAGGAATGATCCCTTCTAGGTGCTTTCTTTGCGATAATTTTACCTTGTTCCTCATCAATTGTGTTCTGTTTAGCTGGGTTGATAGCTTTTTGCATCAAGTGTACAGATGGCTTGTGCAGATTATTTGTGGAGCCTGATCGATGGTATATTTTAACCTTCCAGTCTACACTCTGCTTTCTAACTATCAAAGTTGAAACGAGTCCAAATTTCGGCTGCCATTTTCTTTTTTGGAGAACGGCCTCACTCTCTCTCTGTCTGCAACCCCCATCCCCTCACTGCTGCGTTCTTGACCAATCACATGGCTTTAACCGAAGACTGGGGGCGGTGAATAGAGGACAAAAACAGTCAGCTGCTATTTTCTTTTAGGAGAACGGGCTCGTTTGCAAATGACACATCACTCATTGTGGCGCTCTGCGTGTATCCCGAAAAATAGTTTGTATGCCAAGGTAACATTTTCATAAATTTAACGTTTGTAAACCGACAAGTTCGTAAGCCAAGGGGTTTGTAAACCGAGGTATCACTGTACTTTGTCAGTGTAATGTAACGTTAATCTAAGACTATCTAATGAATATGATAGAAGCAATCACTTTCACTTATTTTGTTGTGAAGACATATGGTCTAAATGAGGTCTATTTTGGGGGGGGTTATATGATCTCGGTTGACATTGGAGATTCTTACAAACGATCTTTTATCATTCATCTTTGCTCCCGACATTCACTTTTGAGAATCACAGCCATCAAGATTCACACAGAGTAGCTTCAAGGCTACCACCATTTTGTCAATGTGATTCATTCTACTGCACCATTACCATTCATCTCATTGCCTTCTCCAACGGTTTTTGGGTTTCTCCTCACATTTGGAGCCGTCACAGGTGTCAGAAAGCGGGGTGGCGGGTGTAGAGACTGGTTTTGCCAGAGCTGGAGCATTCTTGCCAACACTCATGAGCAGAGCTGGTAGCTCATACGAAATAGCCTTCTCTAGACGGTCCAGCATGCAACCACGCGTCCACCCGCAGTGGTAGGAAAGCTGGTGGAAGTTGGAGAGTGGATTGACTCCAAAGAAATCCTGATAGGCTTCCATGCTGGGAAGGTCAAACTTGCTGACGTTTGTCTTGGCCAAAATGGATTTGAAGATGTAGTACTTATCTGGGTGAGTGACAATGTCGTGAAACACCTCACGGGGGTCACCAAACCAGCCGAGCTTTTCGTGGTAGGTTTGGAGGTAACGGTCAACAAGGAGGGCGTGAATGCGCACTCGGATGCCGTGCTGCCGGATGAAGGCAATCTTATTTTCAAGCTGGTTCTCTATCACCTGCAAGGAGTGCGATGCGGGAAGAATGAGGAGAGAGTAAAAGGAACACACTAATATTTTAAACAAGAATGATGCATAATAATGTTTAAACCACCCCCTCCCCCCCTCACTGCTGCGTTCTTGACCAATCACGTGGCTCTTTAACCGAAAACTGGGGGAGGGGAATAGAGGACATTGACAGTCGGCTGCCATTGTTCTCGTTCGCGAAGTCATTGAGGCAGCGCCATGTACGAAAAAAGTTTGTATGCCAAGGTAAAGTTCGTATGCCAAGGTACAATTTTCATAAATGTAACGTTCGTAAAACCGAAAAGTTCATAAGCCAAGGGGTTCGTAAACCGAGGTATCACTGTACCTGGTTGAAGTCCTCCAAAAGAGAGATCTCCTCCTTCATAAAGAGCTCCCGGCTCGTATCCACAGCATATTCTTGAGTCCAGAAAGAGCTGACATAAACCCGAGGAGGTTCTGTGACATTGATGAGTGGCGCCATGCTCCAGAAGAGGGCTCCATAAACCCTCATCAGGTCTTGGGTGGTAAGACTATCGGCCTTGTTGAGGATAATGCGGATTTGGGACTCACGGCCTTTCATCTGTCTAAAGAGCATTTCAAGCTCCCCTCCCACATCAAGTTTGGTAGGGTCAAAAACTAGGAAGATGAGATCAGCTCGATCAATGAACCACTGGCACACCTCGTTGTAAGGGTACCCTGTTTGGGGTGAAGGGAAAAGACTCGTAAGTTCTCGTACGCATTAGTTGCAAAACAAGCACGAGCCAATCGAACAGGACCGCTGGTCTCAACTGTTGTCACCTTAAAGGCCTGCATTTACCTCCGATTGCAAAGATGCGACCTGCTTCTAAATTTCTAAATAGCCTCTAAAAAACATGTGTTACCAGTGTCTGAAATAACGTCTGCCCGGACGCCCAGGGTGTGCAACTTTTACGTCCGGTGTACAACTTACAAAACGTCTCCGCAGCAGCTCCGTGTACGAAAAAAGTTTGTATGCCAAGGTAAAGTTCGTATGCCAAGAAATCGGAATAAATTATTCCGATTTCGAAATCTTCATTCGGTTGGAAAATTTTGGAATTTTGCTTCATTTGTCAATTTGCATACTCGGCACAGCAGCCAATCAGAAGCCTGCCTCCTGCTTCCGGACGTTCCTGAGTGTTATAAGGTCGTGCATATGCATATCATTTTCCAAAGTAGAAGCACAGAACCTCAAGATTCAAAAGAAGCTAACAAAATTTATGACGGTATAAAACGTAAACGTACATTATCCCGTGACTGTAAAGTGTACTTGGGAGTTTTGAAAGGCGCTTAATTGCTTGTAGCAGACAACGCAACGCAAGCATTGCATTGTGGACAAACGACAACTGGAGCAAAATCTCCAGCAAGGGATATTTACCGTAAATTAAGCAGGGGAGCATTTGTGGTAGGTACATCCTTCATTAAAAAAATCCTTTCTACTTTGCAACAATGTTTTTTTTTTGTGATTAGTTGTCTTATTGTATTACAAGTTGTGAAAAATGGGGCAGGCAACTTTTCAGAGTTGTCTGCCCCGGTGTCCGCAAACTTTTTGTCATGAGTTTCAGACACTGGTGTTACGTTTTAAAACATTAATATGATGTTGTTTTTTTGGCCAGTTTCAGAAGGTCCCCCCCCTTGTCTGTGATGTCACTATTGGTCACACACTGCCCTGCTCCAGAATCAAAACAATGGCTTCAGAGAGTTCAGATTTGGAGAAGATGCTTTCTTCTTACTCATCAAGTTATGAATATGATTCAAAATGTTCTGAAGAGGAAAGCATAAATGTTTGCAATCGATTAATGAAGTCCTTCCGTATCATTTTGAGCCGTCTGTACTCCAATGTAGCGCCCAGAAAATGCACAAGATGGCGCCCAAGCTTCGTTGGAAATGGGCTGATTTGTCCGCTGGGAATTTGTGTTAACGTACACCTTCTTTATGCATGTTACCGCAATTGGTCACCATCGCATTATTTATGTAGTTTTACTTCTAATTTCGCCACCAACACGTCCCAAACAAAGTACCCAAAATGGATTGTGTGTCACTTTCTCGGTCAGGGGCGGTCCTTTAGTGACATCACGTCAGGAATCGTCACCAACTCGAAAACAAGACTTCCTGAATATTCAGTGCGAGTCTTAAAATGTAAAATATCGCTATATGCGGTGGAATCTTTGTAAAATGTGCTCAGTAGAAGTCATTTGAAGTCATTTTACAAATTATGGACGCAACTTGTACAGAGGTGTCGGTTTTCCTTTAAAACCGAGTCCTCCAAATCAAATGGGTCGATCCAATGCTATA
>NC_142743.1:23005406-23060406 GCF_051943395.1 Hippocampus bargibanti
CCTATCTGTATGAGTTACTTCCGGGTTGAGTGAACGCTGGAGTGTGTGGCTGCCGCTGCTCACCCACAGAAAAACCGATCCTGTGACTGTAAAGTGACCTTGAGAGTTTTGAAAGGCGCTTATAAATGACATTTATTATTATTACTTTATCTATTAGCTAGCTATCTAGCTAGCTAGCTTTCCATCTATTTGAGTTACTTCCGGGTTGAGTGAACGCTGGCGCGTGTGACTGCCGCTGCTCAACCGCAGAAAAAATATCCTGTGACTGTAAAGTGTCCTTGAGAGTTTTGAAAGGCGCTTATGAATGAAATGTAAATAGCTAGCTAGGTAGCCACCTAGCTAGTTAGATAGCGAATAGATAGCAAATAGATTTTAACCTGTGACTTCATGCTGCCTGAGTTCATTGTACTTGAAGGCTTGTTCCACTGGTTTGATGGCTTTGTGGTAGATGTTCAGTAGCTTCTTCATTGCAGCTGGACACAAAAAAATGTTAAGATCATGACAGGTCAAAAAATGGTCAAGAGACATTTTGGGGAATGTGTTTGAGTGCACACTGGCATATTTATTTCAATAGCTTTTAATAACAGTAAAGTCTCAAAGGGCTTAGTTTAGAATTATAAATTACATTCCCTGATCTTAAACCACAGGGGGTTTTAGGGTGGGGGAAATAAAAACAACAAACAAAAAAAAAACATCCTGGGTGGAATTAAAAATGTTGAGGGTGTATGTTTACTAGGTTTCAGATTTAGAGTTTTATTCGGTTCCTTACCTGATAACTGGGCCGAGGGTTCAGAAGCAGCCAGTCGCAGCGTGTCTTCAATATGGGAACGGTCCCTCAATGTCTGAGCCTCATTTGCTTTTCCTGATTGGTGGAGTAGACAATCAGTCAGCATTCTTAATAATAACAATAATAATAATAATAAAGTTTTGGGCAAGCTTCCGAACACAACCCTCTGTATTTATCCGGGCTTTGGACCGGCACAAGAAGACTTATGTAACAAGCAACTCAATAAGTAAAAGGCTCTCAAACACAAAATGGTCATCAGCACAGCAATATTCAAAAAAAGCAAAACTGATATTCTGAAAACGGGTTCATCAATTTAGGGAATCATAATGAAACATAGGCATTTATGATTCAGATGATTTTTTTTTAATACAAACCAAAAGAGCAATGAAATGCAACCCTGATGTCAAATGCTTCCAAGTGAGTGTACCACCTGTGCTCAGAACACGGTTGACTAGTCTATCATTCTGTAGCACATCTATCAGTCTATTTGCTTCCTTTGCTATTTTGGTCTGTTTATTTCTGTACCAGAGGTTGTCGCTAATTCCACGTTAGCCACACACAGTATCATGTTCATTGGGATTGAAGTGGCTGAGAAAGAAAGACGGGAAGCTGAGAAAGATCTCTTTACTGCCATAAGTCTTAACATTTAAAGGACAACCGACGTCACTTTTTTGTTTCTTAGCTGACATCAGAAAAACGTTTTATCGTATCTAAAATACCCAAATCACGCAGTATGATATTTTTATTAAAATGCAAAAAATTGAGCTGCGAATTGGGCATTTTCAGAAAGTCCCGCCCCCAGTTTGTGACGTCACGCCAAGACGTCTTGCATTGCTGCAGAATCAAAACAATGGCTTCAGATTCGGAGAATATGCTTTCTTGTTACACATCCAGTTATGAATATGATTCAAATAGTCCTAAAGAGGAAAGCATACATGTTTGCAATCGATTCAAAAATTTATTTGTGCCATTTTGAGGCAACATTGGGGAGAAATCTATCACCCCAAAAAAAAAGAGGCACAAAATGGCCACCTCCACAGGCTGATAAATTCCTTATATGGAGCTTGGATGCCCTCTTCTGGCGGCTTTTGGGTGCAACACGGTTCTCAGCCCAAACAAGTACAGCAAAATACATTGACGTGATGGAAGGACCGCGACAATGCGTCTTTTTTACGGTCGGGGGCGGTCCTTTAGTGACGTCACGTACGGACTCGTTACCAACTCAAAAACAAGACTTCCGGAATATTCAGCGCGAGTCTTAAAACGTAAAATATAGCTATATGCGGTGGAATCTTTGTAAAATACGCTCAGTAGATGTCATTTGAAGCCATTTTACAAATAATGGACACAACTTGTCCGGAGACGTCGGTTGTCCTTTAAATGTTTGATCCATTAATTGCAGTTACAAATAGGTAAGCGTTTTAAAAATGTCTGATGTGGCCTATACAAAGGCCCTGGCAACAATTTTCTATAACCCTACTAAGATGAAAAAGTTTCTTCAGGCGTCATCTGTACTGCTTTGAAGGTGTCGGACGTTTCGCTTCTTATCCAAGATGCTTCGTCAGCGAACTAAAGTCTTTTGCTGGTAGTTTCGACCCTATATATATCTCTACTGTCCAGACGTGGCGATGCCGGTCTCTGCTATGATTGGTCCCTGCTCTCAGGTTGGGGGGAGTAGAGGACTACTCTGCGGCTACACTGACTACTTCTATTGTCCCGCCTGAATATGAGGTCGATGACTGGCCTGATTGCTCCATTTGCTCTGCTATCACTTCATCAGTATAACTAAGCCTATGTTGCCTAAGAAGTAAGTTGTACAAATTGAAGTTCATTCCACCATGGCGATTTAGTGAAGGTTTTTGCTGTTTTATCAAAATATGTATGTCCTCACAAATTCAGCCAAAATGATTTTTTGGTGTGTATTTTCATTTCATTTGGCTACACACACTTTTTACTCACTGTGTGTGATTATGTGTGTGTGCGTGGTTAATGAGAGGAAAAAGTTCATACTGCAAAAAGTAAAATGATATTTTAACCAAATTCACTACAGAGATGAGGACTTTGAATGTAGCCATTCAGAGTCCTCACTCCTGCTGTTATTTCAGTTGCAAGTCCACTTTTTATTTATTTGTTTTTAAAGAAGTTCAAGTGGGAAATGGGTGACATTTAGTGTTCAAATGTAACACTAGTCTTCTCTAAATTTATCATGTATCATGCTGTACTGTACCTTTGGCATGCGCAGACTCCTTGAGCTCCTCGGGAGTACCTTCAACCTCAAAAGCCTCTATAGATGATTCTTCTCCTAGTTTGTCCACTGATTTGGGATCTGCTGTGACTTCTTCGTTGACCTGTGTCTTAGGAATGACTTCTTGCTTTGAAATCACTTCTGGGTCAGGAACAAGTGTAACTTCTGGTCCAATTTTATTTTTTGTCATTTCTGACTTTTCTTCTTGAGGTTCTAATATGACTTTTGCTTCAACATTATCGTCATCTTCTTCTTCTCGTTGTGGTTCAGCTTCATGTTCTGCTTCAGGCTCTGGTATAGCGTCTGTGGCTGGCTCATATGTTGCTTCAGATTCTGGTATCATTTCTGGGTCAACTTCATGTTCTTCAGCTTCTGACAAAACTTGGTGTTCGCTATCATCATCTGTTAACTGTGCTTCGGTTTCAGATGTCACTTTTGGCTTACCACTCATACCAAAAATGTCCTCGGGCTCCAATTCAGCACCTTTAAAAGTTTCCTCCTCCAGGACATCTTTGAACACAATTTCCTCCGTAGCTACTTCTCCCATTTGTGTCTTCTCATCTGTTTCCTGAAACAGTTCCTCATATTCTGAATCAGCACCATGAGAGGTAACTACTTCATCTCTTGGCAATTCTTCCTCTGTGTCTTCCCTTGTTTGTTCCTCATCCATGACCTGTCCCGTAGAAGATGTAACCTTGCCAACGGTTTCATTTTCATTAGTTCCCTCGACAATGGATGCATCGTGGTCATCAGATGCCACGTCCTCTTGGTTCTTCATCTCTCGTACGTCTTGAGGAGCATTGTCCCTTTGTTTTCTTCCAGTGCTGTTTTCTTCAATGGTGGAAGCCTCAGATTGCACCATCTCAGATGGTTCTTCTTCATGTCGTGAGAGCAAGGCTTTTTCTTTCTCAGACGCAGTTGATGTTGGAGTACAAGGTTGACAGGCTGGTCTCTCCGGGGCTGGGGTGTCGTTAGACGAGCTTTGGCTGGGATGGTCCTCTGCTGTGCCACATCCACAAGAGAAGAGGTTTCCCTCGTGCTCCTCGAGCCGGAAAGGCACTAGAGGCTCTTCGTCCGGGATGGATGAGCCTGGCACCAAAACACAAAAATAGGAGAGAAAGTAATCGGTACCTGCTGTTATTTCAGTTTCCAGTCCCCTTTTCTTTGTTTTTAAAGAAAGGGAAATGGGGTGACATTTAGTGTTCAAATGTAACACTAGTTCTTCTCTAAACTTATCAGCAACGGTGGTCCTCACTCCTTATCTGGAGTTATCCGGACCTCACAAAACCATTGAAACAGAAATGCGTGTGTGTGTGTGTTGTGTGTGTGAGGTCACAATTTGAAATTATGCATATTCGTGCTTGGGAATTGATAATATTGCAATCAAAGGTGTACATTCTGTGTGTGTGTTTGTTATTTACGTGATTTATCATGTCTGTTGTAGACACGGTGATGCCAACAAGACAAATGAACAATTTTACATGAGACAATGAGGTTGATCTAAATGCCATGATAATGAAATACGATTGGATTGGCGTATAACCGTCCCCCCTGTGTATCTGTGAGTAGATGTTGGTTTAAAAAGGCATAGATGTATTCTGGAAAGTCACAAAGAGATCAGTGAGCCAAGTATCTGGTGACAATTCAGCTTGACAAATGCATGACGTGACCTCAGCTGTTTGCCAGGTCTGAAATGAAGCTATTCAAGGGCACACAAGGGTATGCTTATTGAGTTTATAGTGCAAACTAATAGTACGTGAACCCTATTACAGCTAGTTCAGATGTATCATACTTAATAAAATTACTATAATTGTTACATTGTAACATTACAATATAATGAAGATAGAATCAGTGGAAAATTTTGGAATTTCACAATTATTAAATGGTCTTTTGAAAGGGTGGATGTGTGCAGGGTACGCTATTTTGTGACCCCAAGGCGATCTGTCAACTCCGTCTCCAAGAGAGTGAGCGTAAGCATCAGTCACAACAGTACTTGGTGTCCCACCTCAGACTGACATTTCTACTCTATACCCTCAAAACTCCAAATTGCACCTCCTCAATATTATGGTTAACTTTTTCAGTACAATATAATTGGATTGCTTAATACGTTTTCAAGTTATCTTTTGACCTCTGGCTAAAAATATTTCCAAATGTACATTATGCCAGTTCACTGTATTATTCCTGAGCTTTAATTTAGTATCCACACTAAATCAACACATCTACCGTGTAGTCAATCCATTACAGTGTACACGGTCGCATACATGCCTCGTGTAAACTGCACAAAAATAAAGCACCTCTGCACTGACATGTTGCAGCACAAACACCAAAGCCTCTCAGCCATACCTGCAGCAGTCAGAGCCAGCAGAGCCAGAACACAGCACGCATGGACCAGAGACTTCATTTTGGCTGCCAGGGGACTTCCCTTCCACTTCCCAGGATATATATACCCCTCAGACAGATTTAGGGGGCATGTGCCCAGCGGAGGTGGGACACAGCAACTGTTTTCGTACCCGGATTGGTTATTTCAGCAACCTTTTCAAGCTTCTACCCCTGCTTTGAATTTCAGCACTAAAAAAAAAAATATGAGTGTAGAATAGAATACAGTATACAATTACTTGACTATTCAGTAGTATACTGTTCTGTGAAATGTTGATGACTTGATAGTAGAAACATTTTTTGTCATTAAAATTAATAAATCAACATTAATTAAAGAAGTGGGGGTCATTGTACTTTCATCTCCTGGATTGACTATTGCAATTCACTTCTCTTTGGTGTCCCTCAGAAACTTCTCCACAAACCTCAACTCGACCAGAATTCTTCAGTCTGGATCGTCACCAGAACCTCATCCTTTCACCACATCACCTCCGTCCGTCCTCCAAGAGCTCCACTGGCTCGCAGTCAAATATAGACTCAAATTTAAAATTCTTCTTTATACATTTAAACCTATCCATAACCTTCCCCCCCATACCTATCGGACCGTCTTCAAATTTCTATTCCCTCTCGTTCCCTCAAATCCTCTTCCTCCCCCCACCTTTGTGTGACCCCCTGTCCGTCTCAGCACGATGGGGGACAGAGCTTTCAGCTACCCTGCCCCCAAACTCTGGAACGCACTTCCTCTCAACATTCGTTACATCGATTCTCTTCCCATCTTCAAATCCTATCTCAAAACCCGCCTATTTAGAATCACATTTTCTGTGTAGCTCTTTCTCGTTTCTATTTATATATGTATATTTATTTATTGTATTCTATTTGTGATTGTATTTTATTTATTATCAGTGACTGTAAAGTGACCTTGAGAGCTTTGAAATGCGCTTAAAATGAAATGTATTATTCTTATTATGAACGTTTTAGATTGTGGAAATGAAATGAATTATGAATGTTTAAGCAGCACGGTAACACAGTACAGTATTTCCCAATCGGGATGCTAGTGTGCTACGAGGGACAAGTGCGCGTACTACTGTGCTAAGCACGAAGGAGGAGACAGGCACACAAGCCAAACTAACAGACACTTAGACCCATACCAACACATAATTGTTTTCACGACAACTTTTAAAGTGAGAATTGTCTTGGTCAAAAGTGTACAATACTTCATCTTCTTTACCGTTCGACTTTTCCCTTCAGGGGTCGCCAAAGCGAATCAGTGTCCTGCATCTTCAGATGTTTGATTCGCATGTTTGTTCTGGCCCTTCATGACACAACCGTCTGTGTTTATCCGGACTTGGGGCCGGCACAATAAGACACTAGCTTGTGCCCCCTTGTGGATCCAGAAAAGAAACTCCTTGAACTTAATAAAGATGAAGATGCTCGATGAAAGGCAATGACAGTGAAGATTGACTGAATACACTCCTTATAGATACACTAAAAATAAACCAACACACGCACGCACGCACACACAAAACCCCCACTGCGTTGTGGGGCACTCGTACTAATAGTTTTCCGTGTGACCGCAGGAAAGAAGAATAACGATCACGAATAAGATCATGCAACTACACTGACATCATGGGTGCTTCCCAACTCCCGAGGAAGATGAATTGTCATAAAGTTCTCAAAACAACAATCGTAGTTAAATATGTTTTAAAAAGTTCTTATTCTACGACTGTAATATGTCCTTCAGAGTTTTCAAAGGCGCTTTTAAATGAAATGTATTATTATTATTATTATTATTATTATTATTATTATTATTATTATTATTATTATTATTATTATTATTATTATTATTATGATTATTATTATTATTATTATTATTATTATTATTATTATTATTATTATTATTATTATTATTATTATTACGTATTAAAAAGTACTGTATCCTTAACCATTCAGTTCATGTTCCTAGTCGGAAAACGACAGGGAAGAACTTCCTCAACTCAGATACGTATCCGGTTTATAAACCGGAAGTGATCTTTACAGCTCTCGATTGGCTTGAGCTGTTGCTATGACTTCTGTTCCAGACGCTTTGGTGTCTTCTTATTCTCTAGTATTCCACAAAGCATTTATTTCATCGTGTGGCTGCAGTGTACTGCAAGTTACCCGTGTTCAAACGTAGTTTGAAAATACTTTTAAACAAGGCGAGGCTTCGTGAATTCAAACCACTGCACAAAATAGATCGAACGAACATCTAATCACATCAAAATGAAGGTTGGTATTGCGTGAATGACTTTATTTTGTGTTAGCAAAATATAATCACGTTAAAAGGAAAGAATATGTTTTAACTTAACGAGCAAATTGGTAAAAAAAAATAGTGCTGAGTTGATAACGAAACTTTTTGATACATAATGATAAGGTGTATAGTAGAATTGCCTTTTCATGTCAACTATAAAATAAGTACAGAGGTACAAGATATGATCGATTCTTGTCACTCTGAACTCTCTGTGTGCTCATCTATACGCAATTACACTTTTTCACATGATGTAAACACAAAGAAGTCCGGAATATGAATGAATGTTGTGTCTGTCGAAATACTTTTATTATTTGTGACTACATTAGAATATGGTCTTCACTCAAATGTCCTTATTGTGTCCATAGAGCATTTTTACTCTCATCGACAATGCTTGGATGGGCTCAAAGTTATTGTACAAGTGGCAGAAATCCCTTGGAAATTATATTGCTGTTGCAGGGTGAGTGAAAACGAATGCCACGTTAAATACAATGCTTGACCTGACTAAACCCATGCACAATGTATACAACCCAACAGACTTGACAGCTCAGTGAAAATATTTGATCGCCATGGACACAAGTGGACTGAAATCAGTCTTCCGGGGTATGTGTCGGAGAAAAGATTACGAAAATTCAGTCATAAATTGTGTTTGAAAATAAGCCTCCACTTTTTCCTGCTTTCCTAGACGCTGTGTGGGGATGGACTGGGATAAGGATGGGGACATTTTGGCAGTGATAGCAGCAAAATCCAGCTCCATATACTTATGGGATGCCAGTGTCAATAAAACTTCAAAGATAGACAGTGGAATGAGGTATACTTGATTTCAGTCTTATACAATTTAGATGAACTGTTTGAGCAATGGCTGTATATAAGTGCCTTAAAGGACAACCAACACCATTTTTTTTGTTTCCTAACTGGCATCAGAAAAACGTTTTATAGCATCTAAAATACCCTAAACATGCAGGCTGATATTTTTAGTCAAATGCAAAACACCAATAAAAATGAGTTAAAGTGTCCCAAAACTACTTCAAAATGACCCCGGAAATTGCGAGTTTCAGAAGGCCCCGCCCCCTTGCTCTAGAATCAAAACAACAGCTTCAGATTCGGAGAAGATGCTTTCTTGTTACTCATCCAGTTTTGAATATGATTCAAATAGTTCTGAAGAGGAAAGCATGAATGTTTGCAATCGATTAAAGAAGTCCTTTTGTATCATTTTGAGGCGTCCGGACTCCAATGTAGCGTCCCAGAAAATGCACAAGATGGCGCCCAAGCTACGTTGAAAATGGGATGATTTGTCTGCTGGGAATTTGTGTCAACTAGTATCAAATAGTAGTCTTGGTGCAACACACAATGATTCACCATCGCGTTATTTGTGTGTTTTCCTTCTAATTTTGCCATCAACACGATGTTTTCAGACCAAACACAGTACCCAAAATGTCGCTTTCTCGTGACGTCACGTCAGCAATCGTCACCAACTGGAAAACAACATTTCCTGAATATTCAGCACAAGTCTTAAAACGTAAAATATAGCTACATGCTGTGGAATCTTTGTAAAATACGCTCAGTAGAAGTCATTTGAAGTGATTTTACAAATTATGGACACAACTTGTCCGGATGTGTCGGTTGTCCTTTAACTACAATGTTTTTTCAGTCGTGAAAATATATTCTCCTCTCTGGAACTTTATCTTGATTGTTACCAAGAGTAACGGTTTCTTCTTTGGTACACACTCCAACTACCTACAAAGCTCAATGTGTAATCCAGCTTTATTTGTCCGACTGTCCACTGTTTATGGTTAAAATTGATGTTCTGAAAATGGGAAATAAATCCACCAAATTTGTGATGGAGATTGAGATTATGTTTTTAAAATAATTCAACATTTATTAGTCATATTTGCCATATTGCTCAGACAAACAGAACCATTTCATCCGTATAATAATAACAAATCAATTTTCATGACAGAGATCACATTTCTCTCATTGTGTGGTCAAAGACTGGCCCTCTGCTGGCAGCTGGGACCACCAAAGGAAACCTGTTGATTTATAATCAGCAGACTTCACACAAGATTCCAATTTTAGGTAAATGACAAGCATGATCCGTCTGTGTAAGCTCTCAGTCGTACAGTAGTGGTCCATCGATGAAAAGGTTTCTTCAGCCGTCATCTGTACTTCTTTGAAGGTGTCGGACGTTTCACTTCTTATCCAAGAGGCTTCGTCAGCGAACTAAACTTTGCTGGTAGTTTCGGCCCTATATATATCCCTACTGTCCAGAGGTGGCGGTGCCGGTCTCTGCTATGATAGGTATCATAGCAGAGTCTGGCAGATGGGACCACCAATGGAAACTGTTGATTTACAATCAGCAGACTTCACACAAGATTCCAATTTTAGGTAAATGACAAGCATGATCCGTCTGTGTAAGCTCTCAGTCGTACAGGAGCGGTCCATCGATGAAATGGTTAGGTACCATAGCAGAGTCCGGCACCGCCATGTCTGGACAGTACGGATATATATATAGGGCTGAAACTACCAGTAAGACTTTAGTTCGCTGAAGAAGCATCTTGGATATGAAGCGAAACGTCCGACACCTTCAAAGAAGTACAGATGACGGCTGAAGAAACCTTTTCATCGACAAGCATGATCGTTTTCAGAATTCTACTCGCTTCATGACATTCTTTTCTCTGTTTCCAAGTTATCTTTTGACCTCTGTTGCCATGCATGGTAGGCAAACATACCAAGAAAATAACCTGTGGCTGCTGGAGTGCTCAGAATCTACTGGCCCTTGGCTGCGACGACAACAATCTGAGCATCAGCAATCAAGAGGGGGACACAATCCGAGAGGTGGTCACATGGAAAACACTAAACACGTTGTAGCTGTACATCTTTCCTCACATACGGATAATTCATATAATTTACATGACTGGAGATCTGTGTAAGGGAAACTGACGTAGCTATAAACAAGGATCGTGAGATCGTAATAATCACTAATAATAACCACTGTGAGACTAATAAAGGCATATCCAATCCAATCCAATCACATGTGGCTGAATGTAGTGAGCAGACATCAGTCAGAGAGTCAGAGTCATCTTTATCGCCAAGTATGTAGAACACACAAAGAATTTGTTTCCGGTCGAACACGCTGCACTAGTATCATTATGAAACAACTGCAAAGAGGCACTATACAGTTCCATTTGGGCTACTGTTCAAAGAGTTAATGGCTTGGGGGAAGAAGCTGTTTAAATGTCTGCTGGATTTGGTGCGCATGGATCAGTAGCGCCTGCCTGAGGGGAGTAGCTGGAAAAGGTGGTGGGCAGGGTGCGGAGGGTCCAGTAGGATTTTCAGACATGCTTTTATATTGTCGTAGATGAAACTGCGTGGTGCACCTGCAGACGTTTACTTTTCAATGATGAAGACCAGCGAAAGGACTTCCCCAGGAGAGAACACTGTGAGTTTCAGTTTCACTAATAACGGTGATATGTCAATAAAATGCATTTACAGCGATCTCAGTTCAATCAGACATTCTAACATCACTTGCATTGTTTTTTTATCAGTGCTCAAGTGACCCGTGTGTTTAGAAAAACTGATCCTGTGACTTTAAAGTGACCTTGAAATGTATAAATGTATTTTAAGCGCCTTTCAAAGCCCTCAAGGACACTTTACAGTTACAGACAAGCATAGGTAGTATAATGAATAAAATACAATCCCAAATAGAATACAATAAATAACATACAATTGTAAATACAAACAAGAGAAAGAGCTACACAGAAAATGCAATTTTAAATAGGTGGGTTTTGAGATGTGATTTGAAGGTGGGAAGAGAATCGATGTTACGAATGTTGGGAGGAAGTGAGCAGAGCAGCTGAAAGCTCTGTCCCCCAGCGTGCTGAGATGGGGAGGAAGAGGATCTGAGGGAACGAGAGGGAATAGAAATTTGAAGAAGGTTAGATAGGTATGGGGGGGGGAAGGTTATGGATAGCTTTAAATGTATAAAGAAGATTATTATTATTATTATTATTATTATTATTATTATTATTATTATTATTATTATTACTCTAGAATTGCATTGCATATGCTTACCTACATGGCATTTGATATTCTAGGTGAGTGTCTGCGTGGACAAGAAAATGTTGTTCCTTTTCAGCATCGCCAATACCGAAGACTGGTACGAGTTGGCGTTTGACGCGAGTTATGGCCGCATCGTCTCTTATCGCTGGTACGGCACACATATACGACATTACATCATGTCTTTGGGCATTAACAAAAAACACACGCATGTTGTTTTATTTCTATTGTGGCAAAACACAACTGTTGAATATTCTCTGTAATTTTCGTCCACCTTTATCAGGTTTGGTGATGGCTATATTCTCATTGGCTTCTCCCATGGGTACTTTGTGGTCATTTCCACTCATGTCAAAGAGATTGGGCATGAGCTCTGCCAGGCTAGGAATCATAAAGACAGTCTTAACAGTGTTGCCATCTCAGCCGCGTTAAACAAGGCTGCCTCTTGTGGGGACAACAGGTATGTATAAACTCTTTATGGAGGTTACGACGTAGGATGAGTCAAACTAAATCACTGTGTGCATTGCAGCATAAAGATCCATGATCTTTCTGACTTCAAATACATTAGTAATGTGATTCAGCTGGAGGATGAGACAAAAGGTGAGTACGTTTCCTGCTATTACATTAGTTTGAAATGTACCAACCACGTCTCTCATCGATGGCCTTCTCTATCTAGAAGACTTTTTTTGTTGTTCACAAACTCACTTGTGCTCTTTGGCGTTTGACTCAGTATGACTCAGACTTGGTCTTAGTTTTACTTCTCAGTGCTTTCTACTCTGGTTGTGACTTGTGTATTCCTTTATTTTTATGTATCTGATAATTGATCCATGTACAGTACAGTACAGTGATACCTTGGCTTACCAACTTAATTGGTTCCCAGACAGAGTGTGTAAGGCGAAAAGTGTGTATCCCAAAAATTAATTTCCCATGTCGAATAAGGTCTGGACCAGCTGAGTTGGACAGATGATGGCCAGCTGTTGGCAGTTTCTACACAGAGGGGCACTCTTCATGTCTTCCTCACAAAGCTTCCTATTCTGGGGGACAGTTATGGAACCAGACTGGCTTATCTTACATCTTTGCTGGAGGTCACAGTATCAAACCATGGGGTGAGGACTTGCATTCTATTGGAACCCAAAAGACTCCTCACTGGAATCATGGTGCGCCTTACTAACTCAGTTGTTTTGCAGATACCTCCTGTGGCCATACAGGTGGAAGTCGAACCAACTTTCATCGCCGTGGGACCCTATCATGTTGCTGTTGGTATGAACAACAAAGCCTGGTTCTACGCACCACTTTTTGAACAAGACTCTAGTATGTGTCATTTTTAACAATCGTTCATTCTGTCAGATCACTCTACACAATTTGTTTTAATCATCCATTTTTGTTCAGCTTTTACCAAACTGAGGGAGATTGAGTACTTCGGGACTGTTGCCAACATGTGTCTTAATGCAAAATATGCCGCCGCTTTGTTTAATGGTAAAGTGCAACTGCACATGGTAAGTCACATTTATTTATGTTCTGTGCCTATTAGCTTATGAGTGAGTTAGTTGCACACAAATATCAGAGATGTTCGGTCGGACACTGTGGACAAAGGCTCGAACACAGAAAGATTGTCTTTTACTGCCAGTAGGAGACGCAGCCATTCATGACAGACGCCTGAATTCTGCAGCCCTCTGCCAAGCTATTTATTGAGAGTATATGCAAATTTAAGTGATACATTAGTAAAACATAGTGTTCTTGATGAGAATACCACACCCCTTGAGTTCTAAGCGCGAACAGCTGTAAGCAATAAAACATTGTCTTTTCCATGAACTGATAAATGTGTAACCTGGCTAATGAGCTCTTCCTGTGAAGGAGTTTCAAGTCGTAAATTACTCCTGTGATAAAGGAGTTTCCCAAGTCCTAAATTCTGTCCAAGGCCAGGTCTCCTAGATGAAGATGACAGTTTAAGAGGCTGTGTCTGTTGAACTCAGATTGACCGATGGTTTCTGTGCTTTCATTGTGTACTCGAGTCACACATGTTCACTAAGCTATAACAGCATGTAACATTTAAATATGATAACTTCTTATTCTGTCTAATCTCTATCAACAAATCATTTCAATGCTTGTTTCCTTGTTTGATTTCGAGATTGATGGAAGTGAGCAGGAGGAGAGGAAGCAGATGAAATTGTTCCCAGACGATGACAGAAAAGGTCGAATCCTTTGCCACTCTCTCACCACTGACTTCCTCTACTATGGCACTGATGTAAGGCTCAGCAACAGCCAAAGCACTTGCACGTGGATCCACGTTTTAATCATCTGCATTTAGAAAAGAAAACATACATAATTCCTGTTTCTCAATTCCTTCACTGCATTCCTGAGTTCCGTCTGTTGCTCTTACAGTTGGGTAACGTTGTGTGTGTCCTGGTGGAGGATTGGGAAACTGTGAGCACTTACAGCCACACCGTGGCACTAAGTAAAGTTTTCCCAGATGTGAATGGGACACGTTTGGTCTTCATTGATGATAAGAAAAGTGGCTTCCTGCTCATCCCTTCAAGTGTGAGTATCTACAATAATAATAATAATCATCATAATACATTTAATTTCAAGCGCCTTTCAAGGCTCTCAAGGATGCTTTACAGCCACAGACGAGCATAGATACAATAATAAATAAAATACAATTATAAATAGAATACAATAAATCAAATACAATTATAAATAGAAACAAGAGATAGAACTACACAGAAAATGTAATTTTGAATAGGTGGATTTTGAAATGGGATTTGAAGGTGGGAAGAGAATCGATGTTGGGAGGAAGTGAGTTCCAGAGTTTGGGGCAGGGTAGCTGAAAGCTACGTCCCCCATCACCGGGGGGCACACGGATGTGGAGGGAGGAAGAGGATCTGAGGGAACGAGAGGGAATAGAAATTTGAAGAAGGTCAGATAGGTATAGGTTATGCAAGGTTATGGATAGCTTGTGTTTGGTAATTGGAATGCTTATGGCCAGCCGGCAACACAGCCAATTCCAGACCAGGGCTCTTTAAATTGTAGCTGTTGCTGATAAATTAACAATCTGATCTCACTGCAGTACAACGTGATATTAAATCATATTGAAGGCAACAAAGCCAAAGGCATGGCTCATACCCCAACTTGTATGTTCAGTGAGGGACAAACCTAAAATTGCTTACGGAAGAAGCCTTCGGAGCAAAATCCACAGCAGGGCCAGAGAGGGGAATCTCTTGCAAGACATTTGCTTTTTTTGAATCATTTTTGTGAGCATGTGGTCTTACGTTTTTACTACCTCAACTTGTAATCAAAAGTTGCTGTTTGACATGAGACATTTGATTTTCAAAGTAAAATTTACCTCTTGCCAGCCAAGCAGACCAGCTGACCAGTAGTCCAAGGTACAGGATGACCCAAAAAGATGCGTACCCATGAAAATTTCAATTGTGGCTTTGATTAAAAAGCAATTTATTCGAAATTACGACCACACATTATTCAGTTGATGGAAGACCATTCACCAGAGTTTCAATTATTTCTGTCAATTTTTAGCCAATTTATGGCTTTCCCAAGATGTGTTCCAAATGTCCACCATTTCGTTGCAAGCAAACCTGTACGCCATAAATTGACTAAAAATTGACAGAAAAAAAAATAAACTCTGGTGATGGTCTTCCATAAACTGAATAATGTGTGGTTGTAATTTGAAATACAGTAAAGTCTCGTTATATCGATATCGGCTATATCGATAGTCCCGGTTATATCGATACTATTTCTATGCACGCATGGAGAAAATTACATGCAAACAGGGTCGGATATATCGATAGTCCCGGTTATATCGATATTTTTTCGGACTCCCTTGAATATCGATATAACGAGACTTTACTGTAAATAGCTTTTTAATCAAAACCACAATTAAAATTTTCATGGGTATGCATCTTTTTGGGCCACCCTGTATGTACAGTATACCTTGCACTAAGTCAGCAGGGATAGGCTCCAGCAATCCCAAGCATAAAAGGAAAGTGATTAACCAATCATTTATATTTTGTCCATTTGGCCTCCTAGGTCCCTGTTCAAATTCTTATATTCTGTCATGACAGGCAGCGGAATTGTGCCTTGAGCTTCCAAACTTCTCCCCCACCATCACTGGAGTGCTGTGGGACAACTGGCACGGTGATAGGGTAGCTTTTGTAGCTTTCGATGATGATAAAGTCTACACCTACGCTGTCCATAAAACCACCATATATGGTAGGGAAATGCCAAACCCAAGTTGCATGGGTTTCCTTTTTGATATTATTTAAAGGACAACCGACACCATTTTTTGTTTCCTAACTGACATCAGAAAAACGTTTTATAGCATCTAAAATACCCAAAACACGCAGGCTTGTAGTTTTAGTCAAATTCAAAACACCAATAAAAATGACTGAAACCGGTGACGATCTGGACTCCAATGTAGCGCCAAGATGGCACACAAGCTCCGTTGCTAATGGGCTGATTTGTCCGCTGGGAATTTGTGTGAACTTACACCTTCTTTATGCGTGTTACCGCAATTAGCTGCGACACACAACGATTCACCATCATGTTATTTATGTACTTTTCCTCCTAATTTCGCGATCAACATAGTGTTTTCAGATGAAAAAAAGTACCCAAAGTGCATTTTGTGTCACTTTCTCGGTCAGGGGCGTTCCCTCCGTGACGTCACTCCGGGATCGTCATCAACTTAAAAACAAAACTTCCTGAATATTCAGCGCCAGTCTTAAAATGTAAAATATAGCTAGATTTGGTGGAATCTTTGTAAAATGCGCTCAGTAGAAGTCATTTAAAGTGATTTTACAAATTATGGACGCAACTTGTGCAGATGTGTCGGTTGTCCTTTAAGTGTTAACATCAGTAATGTTATGGCCAGTGCGATTCACAGTCATCCTGTGATTGATGATCAGCACTCATGTCTCTGTTTTCACGTCTCCTCCTGTTCATCTAGGCCCACGAGTGGTGTTAGTGGGGTACACTCCTCTTCTCTCCTCCCAGAAGCCTTTGCTGCTTTACAATGGTGTACTGACATGCCAGACGGCGAGCGGCAAGATCAGTGAAGTGGCTCTGAGCACACATTCCTTCCTTGAACACTCAACAAGCACACCATCTGGGTCACAACCAGAACTTGGCAAGCAGCTCACACAGGCTCTCCAGCTTAAAAGGTGTGCTTGCTTTTGATTGGAAGGACTTGATTTCTTGGCAATGTCAGTTTGTATTCATTTAGAAGGTGGCCAGAGGCTTAAAATTGTGTCACCACTTTTCATCAGTTCACTATTCACAAGTTTCCAGGATTTTCTGCTTTGCGCAGAAATTCCGGGATTCGGCGATCCCGGAATTTGGTGCAATCAGTGGAGCCGCAGGGAATAGTCCTCTGCTCCCCCCAACCTGAGAGCAGGGACCAATCATAGCAGAGTCCGGCACCACCACATCTGGACAGTAGGGATATATATATAGGGCTGAAACTACCAGTAAGACTTTAGTTTGCTGACGAAGCTTCTTGGATAAGAAGCGAAACGTCCGACACCTTCAAAGAAGTACAGATGACGGCTGAAGAAACCTTTTCATCGATCGACATTTCTGTGGTTAACTTGTGTGGTTTTTTTTTTTTACTATCTTCTTCTGAGTACAGCAGTGGCTGGTATTCTATTTATGAAGGTGAGACAATTCTGACTTGTGGTCACATATGTCACCAGGTTTTACGAGGCCTGGGACCTGTGCTTGACCGAAGACAACGAGGCAGAGAAGGCAGAGATCGGCAAAGCGTGCCTGCTTCACATGGAGGTTGAGCTCGCCATCCACTTCAATCGCATGAGTGGCAATGTGGGAATGGTGATGTCACTTCAAGCCATCCAGGTACACTTACGACTGGTGCAGATATGGACATTACTTGATAAAGGACAACCGACGTCTCCGGACAAGTTGTGTCCATAATTTGTAAAATGGCTTCAAACGACTTCTACTGAGTATATTTTACAAAGATTCCACCGCACATAGCTATATTTTACGTTTTAAGACTCACGCTGAATATTCCGGAAGTCTTGTTTTTGAGTTGGTGACGAGTCCGTACGTGACGTCACTGAAGGAACGCCCCTGACGGAAAAAAAAGACACATTGTAGCAATCCTTCCGTTGCGTCAATGCTTGTTTGGTCTGAAAACCTCGTGTTGCGCCAGAAGAGGGCGTCCAAGCTCCATATAAGGAATTTATCAGCCTGTGGAAACGCAATACGCTGTCATGTCTACAAGAGGTCGCCATTTTCTTCTGCCTCTTTTTGGGTGAGACATTTACCCCCAATGTTGCCTCAAAATGGCACGGAATAAATTATTTAATCGATTGCAAACGTGTATGCTTTCCTCTTCAGAACTATTTGAATCATATTCATAACTGGATGTATAACAAGAAAGCATATTCTCTGAATATGAAGCCATTGTTTTGATTCTCGAGCAAGACGTCTTGGCGTGACGTCCCGAACTGGGGGCGGGTCTTTCTGAAAATGCCCAATTTGCAGCTCAATTTTTTGCAGATTTTAGACACTTTAAGTTATTTTTATTGGTATTTTGCATTTGACTAAAAATATCAGCCTGCGTGTTTTGGGTATTTTAGATGCTATAAAATATTTTTCTGATGATGACAAAAAGTGATGTCGGTTGTCCTTTAAACTAGCTTTTGATACAAATGAAACAGGAAGTTTGTGAATTTAAGAGGAAATGCTAAATGTATTTTGTTCCCATTCATAGGGCATTGAGGATCATAACTTACTTGCAGGCCACTTGGCCATGTTCCTGGAGGACTTCTGTCTTGCTCAGGACCTTTATTTAGCCTCAAGCTGCCCCATTGCTGCCTTGGAGGTCAGATACATACATACATACTCACAGATTCATATACATACAGTATAAACTGTCCATAGTTTTTGATCTTCAGCATTGTAAATTAAATTGTCTTGATTGTTCAGATGAGAAGAGACTTGCTGCACTGGGACAGCGCTCTGAAGTTAGCTAAGGGATTAGCAGAAGACCAGATTCCATTTCTCTCCAAAGAATATGCTGTTCATCTGGAGTTTATGTATTTATATACATGCAGACATAATCCTAATCCTGTTATGATCTTTAATGTTTAATGTCTGATGCATCATCTGGTTCTCTCTCTCCCCCCTCTGTGTGTGTGGTTCTAGTGGAGACTACATGAACGCTCTGGCACATTATGAGAAAGGAATCACTCATAATAATAAAGTAAGACCAACAGTTTCAATTTTTTACAGTTTGACATCATAATGAAATGTGAATGAATGATTCTTCCTGCGAGGAGTCAAAAATAGGAATGACTTTCAGTGTGATACAATACAAAAAAAAGCTATCTATTAGATCTAGCTTGCTGTCTATTAGCTATCTATTATCTTTAGCTCTAGCTAGCTATCTATTAGCTCTAGCTAGCTGTCTATTAGCTATCTATTAGCACTCGCTCTAGCTAGCTATCTATTAGCTCTCGCTATAGCTAGCTATCTATTAGCTATCTATTAGCTCTCGCTCTAGCTAGCTATCTATTAGCTATCTAGCTAGCTTCCTGTCTATTTGAATTACTTCCGGGTTGAGTGAACGCTGGCGCGTGTGGCTGCCGCCGCTCACCCACAGAAAAACTGATCCTGTGACTGTAAAGTGAGCTTGAGAGTTTTGAAAGGCGCTTATAAATGAAATGTATCAGTATTAGCATTAATCACAATCATGAACATATGATGAAATTAATACTTCTCTGACCGTATAAAATGACCTTGAGAGTTTTGAAAGGCACTTATAAATGAAATGTATTATTATTATTATTATTATTATTATTATTATTATTATTTTTATTATTATTATTATAAATAAATAAAAATGAGTATTATCATCCTTGGAAACCCCAAATCACGGACATTCATTGATTTCCTAAAGTCAAGAGAACATTGCATAGTTTGAATAAGGGTCACACCGCCATATTGTTGTCATTGTTTTTTTTTTTTAATTATATGTTATTTACTTTTTTACTCTTACTTTTTTTCTTACCAACCCCTTGGGTTACAGTTCCAGGAGCATGATGAGGTATGCCAGGGAGGTGTAGCCAGAATGTCCATTCGGATTGGTGACATAAGAAGAGGAGTGGCACAGGCTATTCAGCAACCAAGTAGAGTCCTGAAGAAAGAATGTGCAGCCATACTGGAAAGCATGAAAGTAAGGGTTTAATTTTAGTTCCCTTTATATATTTAAAGGACAACCGACACCACTTTTTTTGTTTCCTAACAGACATCAGAAAAACGTTTTCGAGCATCTAAAATACCCAAAACACACAGTATGATATTTTTAGTCAAATGCAAAACACCAATGAAAAAAGTGTCTAAAAACTACTTCAATTTGAAACCGGAAATGGCCAGTTTCAGAAGGTCCCGCCCCCTTGTTCGTGCTGTCACGCCAAGACGTCTTGCCTTGCTCGAGAATCAAAACAATAGCTTCAGATTCGCAGAATATGATTTCTTGTGACTCATCCAGTTATGAATATGATTCAATTAGTTCTAAAGAGGAAAGCATACATGTTTGCAATCGATTAAAGAATTCCGTGTCATTTTGAGGTATCAGGGGGCAAATGTAGCACCCAAAAAAGGCAGAAGATGGCGAAAAAGCTCGGATCAACACAAAGTTTTCAGACCAAATAAAGTACTGCAAAATGCATTGACATGATGAAAGGACTGCTACAGTGTGGCCTTTCTCGGTCAGGGGCGTTCCTTCAGTGACGTAGGGTGAGGACTCGTCACCAACTCAAAAACAAGACTTCCGGAATATTCAACGTGAGTCTTAAAACGTAAAATATAGCTATATGCGGAGGAATTTTGGTAAAATACGCTCAGTAGAAGACCTTTGAAGCGATTTTACAAAATATGGACACAACTTGTCCGGAGGCGTCGGTTGTCCTTTAAACTCATTTATAGTATTATGGATGTGTGTCTATATTTGATTTGTATTGATTTGTTTTATATATATATCGCAGCAATTCTCAGAAGCTGCTCAGCTCTATGAAAAAGGACAGTGTTATGATAAGGCAGCATCGGTTTATATTCGCTGCAAAAACTGGTGAGACAATTCCCGAAAAACAGCAGCGCTCGTGTCTTGAATCAAGTTGTCGACAGTGAAACAACTCTTCTTTCAGGGTCAAAGTGGGAGAGTTACTGCCTAATGTAACCTCTTCCAAGATTCACCTGCAGTATGCGAAAGCCAAAGAGGCGGATGGCAAGTAGGTTTTACTCGGTGTCTCCATTGAGCATAGGAATGGGGAAAAAAAACAACAAAATAACAGGGTCATGGTTCCGTGTTTTTCAGTTATAAGGAGGCAGCACAAGCCTATGGGAGTGCAAAAGACTGGGACAATGTAACTCGCGTGCTGCTGGATCACCTGAAAAACCCAGAAGGAGCTGTTCGCATTGTTAGAGAGACACAGAGCATCGAAGGAGCGAAGATGGTGGCCAGGTGAGACAAAATGTCTACCTTGACAAACTTAATGTAAAGTTTTAACAAGATGCAGTTGGTGAATAACTGAAATCATAATCTACTAACAGGTGCTCACTGATTTATCAGATCCAATCTTGAATCAGCCTGTGTGTTTTGGGTATTTTAGATGCTATAAAACGTTTTTCTGATGTCAGTTAGGAAAGCAAAAAATGGTGTTGGTTGTCATTTAATGTTAAATTTTAACAAGCTGCAGTTGGTGAATAACTGAAATCATAATCTACTAACAGGTGCTCACTGATTTATCAGATCCAATCTTGAATCAGCCTGTGTGTTTTGGCTATTTTAGATGCTATGAAACGTTTTTCTGATGTCAGTTAGGAAAGCAAAAAATGGTGTTGGTTGTCATTTAATGTTAAATTTTAACAAGATGCAATTGGTGAATAACTGAAATCATAATATACTAACGGGTGCTCACTGAATTATTAGATCAAATCTTGATTTTCTGGATTGCTAGAAACAGACACTTAAACAGACAGTTCTTATGTTGGAATTCGTTTGATTTGCAAGGGCATAAAGTTATTAGTTGGCTGCACATACAAATTATCACAGACAACAACTTTTGTTGTATGTGTACATATATCTCGTTAAAAAAAATACATTAAAAAATCAGCTTTTCATTTATTTGCTCAGCTCTTTTGGTTCATTGAAACAGCTCGTATGATAGGTTTCTGCCTTTTGCAGATTCTTTTTGTCATTGAATGACTACGGCTCGGCCATCCACTTCCTGGTGCTGTCGCAGTGCAACGACGAAGCCTTCCAGTTAGCACAACAGCACAGACAGATGGAGGTCTACGCGGACATCATCGGTCTGTGATTTTCACCTCTCGTTAAACTGAAATGCTGCGATTGGGTTCATCTATTTGCTAGCTATTAGCTATATATTCACTAGCGAGCTAGCTTGCTACCTATTTAAGTTACTTCGGGGTTGAGTGAACGCTGACGCGTGTGGCTGCCGCTGCTCACCCACAGAAAAAAACTTATCCTGTGACTGTAAAGTGACCTTGAGAGTTTTGAAAGGCGCTTAAAATTGAAATGTATTATTATTATTATTATTCATTGTTTTGAACCGTGCACTCGCCCGCTTTGTGCGTGCTCACCAGGCTCTGACGCAACACTTGAGGATTATCAGAGCATCGCTCTTTACTTTGAGGCAGAGAAGAACCACCTGCAAGCTGGCAAATTCTTTCAAAAATGTGGACAGTACAACAGGGTATGAAGTCGTTTTTTTTATCCATTCATACTCTTATGTTACCGAACATTCTCAAACCCTGAAATGATTTACTGATAAATCCATTGACTTTTTGTGTGAAAGCGGATGATATACAGTGATACCTTGGTTCACAAACCCCTTAGCTTATGAACTTTTCGGTTCCCTAACGTTAAATTTATGAACATTTTACCTTGGCATACGAACTATTTTTCGGGATATACGCAGAGCTGCCGCAATGAGTGATGTGTTGTTCGCGAACGAGCCCGTTCTCCTAAAAGAAAATGGCAGCTTGTTTTGTCCTTTATTCCCCGCCCTCAGTCGTCAGTTAAAGCCACGTGATTGGTCAAGAACGCAGCAGTGAGGGTTTAAACATTTAATAGACAGGCAGACGACAGCGAGAGAATGTCAAATGGGATAGAAAACAGTGAAATTTTGACTCATTTCAACTTTGATAGTTCAAAGGCAGAGTATAGACTGCAAGGTTAAAATTCCCATCAATCAGGCTCCACAAATAACCCGCACTAGCCATCAGTTCAATTTGAAATGAAAAGACAAGCAAAGGAACCAGCTATTAATGATGTTTCTAGTGTGTCTTCTTGCATCTGTTGCTGTTGCAATGTCACAACTTTCAAGATGTACAACCCAGAACTCCTTGAGACACTTTATGCAAAAAGATATCCATTCCATCAAGCCACCAACGACCATCACAAAGGTAAATAAAATGACTATTATACCGTATAGTTTATTTCTTTAATTATAATACCATAGCACATTTATTATGCATAAAATAAGGTATGTTTTGTGTCATTTTAGAAAATTAGACAGTAGAAAATAATGTTTTATGGGGACCTGGGAACGGATTATTATCATTTTAATGGTTTCCTATGGGAAATTAATTTTTGGGATAAACACCTTTCGCCTTACACACTGTCTGGGAACCAATTAAGTTCTTAAGCCAAGGTATCACTGTACTTGCAAATGCCGTGACTTGGTTAATTGTACCTCCTGCCATCTAGTGGAAGCGTGTTTAGGATCACTGGCATAGATAAATAACTAATCATACAAAATCATTGTCATTATGAAATCACGATTGAAGATATTGAAAATAATGTCTGACCAATTGAGTACATTTGGATAATTATCCACGTAAATTACTGGGCGACAGCATCAACTTCTCTTGTTCTCTTCTTCAGGCGTTGAAGCACTTTCTCAAGTGTCCTAATACGGATGACAGCCTGGCTTTGGACATGGCCATTGAGACAGTGAGCGATCGATCAGTTTGTCCGGTGTAAAAATCCCTATCACCCATGTTTAAAATTTTTAATGTGTGTTTTCCAACAGGTGGGTCAAGCCAAAGACAGCTCCCTTACTAATCTATTAATAGAATACCTTATGGGGGAGAATGATGGCATCCCAAAGGTGATGATGATATGATGCTATGTGTCATCCCCCTTTCTAATTTTATCATGAAAGTTTTAGCCAAAAAAACTGTTTCCGTATAATCTTCTCTGTTCAGCGAGATACAATAATAATAATACATTTCATTTCTAAGCACCTTTCAAAACTCTCCAGGTCACTTTACAGTCGCAGGAGAAGTTTTATCAGTGGGTGAGCAGAGGCAGCCACACGCGTCAGCGTTCACTCTACCCGGAAGCTATCTAGCTAATAGCTAGTTAATAGCTAGCTATCTAGAGAGCTAGCGAAATAACCAGCTAATTAGTCAGATAGCTAATAGACAGCAAATAGCTAGCTAGCTAGTGAGTTAAATAGCTAATAGACAGCAAATAAATAGCTAGCTAGCCAGCTAGTTAGTTAGATAGCTAATAGACAGCAAATAGATAACTAGCTAGATAGCCAGCTAGATCGGTAGCTAGCTACTAGACAGCAAATACATAGCTAGATAGCCAGTTAGTTAGTTAGATAGCTAATAGACAGCAAATAAATAGCTAGCTAGCCAGCTAGTTAGTTAGATAGCTAATAGACAGCAAATAGATAGCTAGCTAGATAGTTAGATAGCTAATAGACAGCAAATACGATAGTTAATAGATAGCTAGTTAGCCAGCTTGATAGCAAATAAATAAAACATAGAGGCAAATAGATCAACTCAGACGTGCTAGAGTAAAGGCTCATCTAATCTAATTTAACATAATGTTGTCATCACCAACTGTTGGCCCCAGAGCATATCGTAAAATTCTCGTCAGCACTTTCTTGTCAGGTTGCTAATTTGTAAGATTTTAAAGTTATCGCGAGGTATTTGATCTTGCTTTCATCTGGAACTACTTCATGTCTGAAAGACAGTACAGCAAGTGCTGAAGAATGAATGACTCTCTGTGTCTTTGTGTTGTCATATTATTTGTTATTTAGTTTTTTGGACTTCAACAATGTACACAATGTCTGTACAAAAAAAATGAAAGTGTTTTAGCAGTTACACAGAAACTAGAATGCAAAACTACTTGTGTTTACCATTTTGCATAGAAGCAATTCTTTGAAAATAGTCTGAACAGTGTCTGAAAGTTGAATCACGTTTGAAGTGGTTTGGATTTTTAGGATGCTAAATACCTGTTCAGACTCTACATGGCACTGCAGCAGTACAGGGAGGCTGCTCGAACAGCCATCATCATCGCCAGGGAAGAGCAGAATGCAGGTATGATCGCCCATCTATCCCAAAAGCGCTTTACCTACCATCGCAGCATCATAAATGTGATACAACCACTCTACTCTGAAGTGATTTGCAGCCATGTTCCTCGTGTGTCTCTACCAGGTAACTACCGTAGCTCCCACAACGTGCTGTTCAGCATGTACACACAACTGCAGGCCCACAAGATAAAGATTCCGGCAGAAATGGCCACTAACCTGATGATCCTGCACTCCTACTTGCTAGGAAAAGTAAGTGCTGATACAACAAACACCTTTGAGTGTCATTAACGTAAAATACTTTTAGCGGAATTGATTTCTTGTCAACATACAGTGATACCTCGGTTTACGAACCCCTTGGCTTACGAACTTTTCGGTTTACGAACGTTACATTTATGAAAATTTTACCTTGGCATCCGAACTATTTTTCGGGATACACACGGAGCCACACAATGTGTAATGTGCCGTCGGCGAACGAGCTCCTTCTCCTAACCAGAAAATGGCAGCCGACTGTTTTTGTCCTCTATTCCCCGCCCCCAGTCTTTGGTTAAAGCCACAAGATTGGTCAAGAATGCAGCAGTGAGTGGGGGCGGGGTTAAATATTAAAGAGACAGGCAGACGACAGAGAGAGAGTGAGAAAATGGATAAAAAACAGTGAAATTTGGACTCGTTTCAACTTTGATATAATGACAATAAGGACTGTAGTAAATGTTTTTTTTTATTGTATTTCCATATAGGTACATATCAAAAGAAGAGACCACCTTAAAGGGGCACGTATGCTCATTCGTGTCAGTAAAAATATCAGCAAATTTCCTGCACGTAAGTCATTCAACAACAATGTAGGTATTATCCCATGTGCGTTTTTTTTTCCCCGACTTGGCCAGTAAATAACATTCTGTCAGAGATGTTTGATGGACACTGTGGACGAAGGCTCGGAACCAGAAAGATTGTCTTTACTGCCGGCAGGAGACGTAGCCATTCATGACAGACGCCTGAATTCTGCAGCTCTCTGCCAAGCTTTTTATTGAGAGTATATGCAAATTTAAGTGATACATGAGTAAAACATAGTTTTCTTGATTAGAATACCACGCAACTGGGTGTTCGAAGCACGAACAGCTGTAAGCAATAAAACATTGTCTCTTCCATGAACTGATAAATTTGTAACCTGGCTAAAGAGCTCTTCCTGTGAAGGAGTTTCAAGTCGTAAATTGCTTCGGTGATAAAGGAGTATCCCAAGTCCTAAATTCTGTCCAAGGCCAGATCTCCTAGGTGACAGATGACAGTTTAACTTGCTGTGTCTGTTGACCTCAGATTGACCCCAGGTTGTCTGTGCTTCAATTGTGTATTCGAGTCACACATGTTGACTAAGCATAGAACAGCATGAAACTTTTAAATATGATAACTTCTTCTTCTCTATCACATTCTGATTCAGAGCTCTTCATGTCCCGGGTAAGCTGGAGCCTATTCCAGCTGACAAAGAACCATCCACACTTACAGTCACACCTTTTACATAATTTCAAATCATCAATGGGTCTAATACAGAAAAAGATATTCTTTTTTTTTTTGGAACAAGATCTCACTTGGTGTGTTATGTTGCTGCAGATGTTGTGCCCATTCTGACTTCGGCGGTCATTGAATGTCACCGAGCCGGGTTGAAAAACTCCGCCTTTGGCTTTGCTGCCATGCTCATGCGGCCTGAGTACCGAAACGAGATACACCAGAATTACAGGAAGAAGATTGAGGCTATGGTTCGGTGAGCAACCAGCTGACACACTCTCCTGACATGAACTGACTGATATATCACACGTCGATGTGTTTCTTCATGTGGACAAATGAAAGTTGATTCTTCAATTTTCAACAGGTTTCAAAGCTTAGTAAAATGTTCAGGGATGAGAATTTTCGAATTTCCGACTTTTTCAGACCCAAATAACCAGATAAAACTAAATATGTATTCTCGCCTTTTCGCTGTTCATTTCCTGTTTCGGCTTGTGTTGGCGCAAAGCACAATTTTGATTGGATGATACTGACGCCGCTTGGCGAATAGCGCCATTTTGGTTGGATGATCCTGACTTATGTCGAAACAGGTAAACGCCCCTTTTTGAAGAAGAGGAAGAGTAAAAAATAAATAAATCAGGTTGAATGAACCAAAGGATTCGCCTTTGTGGAGTGAACAGGTTCTAATTTGATAGATTGTAATTTGCAATGAAACAATACCATCGATAAAACAGTCGAATGTCAGTGGCACTATGACAAGCCCCATGCTAACGTTAGCATCAACATACTTCTGTGAGAGACAGCAGAAAGCAAGCGTGCAACCTAATGAGTAAAACCATTTTTGTTGTGTTGCTTCATTTTTATGCTGATGACGTGATACCAAATCAAATGGGGCAATCAGGCCAGTCGTAGACCCCATACCCAGGCAGGACAAAAGAGGTAGTAATCAGTCAGGACAATAGAAGTAATCAGTGTAGCCTCAGGGAATAGTCCTCTGCTCCCCCCAACCTGAGAGCAGGGACCAATCATAGCAGAGTCTGGCACCGCCACGTCTGGACAGTAGGGGTATATATATATATATATATATAGGGCCAAAACTACCAGCAAATTTTAGTTCGCTGACGAAGCCTCTTGGATAAAACACCTTCAAAGAAGTACAGATGACGGCTGAAGAAACCTTCTCATCGATGGACCACTCCTGTACGACTGAGAGCTTACACAGACTACCTCATGTTGTTAGGCGTCCAGATACATCGGAGTTGGAAGAAGAAACCACTCCATGTCCTTACTGTGGCTTTCAGCTTCCGCAGAATGAACTGCTGTGCATCTCGTGCAAGAACAACCTTCCCTATTGCATTGCCACAGTGAGTGTGCTCGACCACTCGTTGCGCTGACCAAATACTTGACAATTTACTAAAAAAAAAAAAAAAATCACATTTTTGTTTCTTTTGTCTTCCACAATGACAGGGTCGTCATATGCTGAAAGAAGACTGGTCTGTGTGTCCTCATTGCGAATTTCCTGCACTCTACTCACAGTTCATCCTGTAAGCGACACACACTGTTATTTGAAATTGTTAGGTTAGAATATTACAAGTGGACCCACCTTCCTTTGTGTCTGCCAGAACATATGTCTCCAACCAACGATACCTCTTTGTTCTGTTATCTATCTTTTCCAAATCAAAGCAATATTTACACTGGTTAAACTTAATGCTTATCTTGAGCAATAATTAATATGGCTAAATAAATGTATCTATTTCCTACAGAATGCTATAGATAGTTTTGACATAGCCTTACAAAATGCATCCAGGAGTTATTATGACTCCTAGTTTCACAGTATTGATTGAACGACAGACCTTTGGATGAATTTATTTGAAAAAAAATGTGACTTTTGGATTTCAGGCTGCTGGAAACTGAAACCGTGTGTCCGATGTGCTCAGGGACTCTGACTGCCCAGCAAGTGAAGAAGATCAAAGATTGTTCTAAACACTTGCAGACTGATCATGTGGATCAGTGAAGGTGAAAGTTTAACATGTACAGTTGCCCTCAGTTTTAACTAAATTCTAAGGAACTTTTTGTGAAATTTTAATCCTCTGCTGAAGCCACACTTTAAAGGACAACCGACACCATTTTTTTTGTTTCCTAACAATCAGAAAGCCATGTTACCATCAGAAAAATGTTTTATAGCATCTAAAAAAACCGAAACACACAGGCTGATATTTTCAGTCAAATGCAAAAAAAGAACACCAATAAAAATGACTTAAAGTGTCCCAAAACTGCCACAAAATGAGCTTGGAACTAGGCAGATTCAGAAAGTCCCGCCCCCTTGTTCATGTGGTCACTTTTGGTCACAAACTGCCTTGCTCCAGAATCAAAACAATGGCTTCAGAGAGTTCAGATTTGGACAAGATGCTTTCTTGTTACTCATCCAGTTATGAATGTTATTCAAATAGTTCCGAAGAGGAAAGCATAAATGTTTGCAATCGATTAAAGAAGTCCTTCCGTATCAATTCAAGCCGTTTGGACTCCAATGTAGCACCCAGAAAATGCACAAGATGGCGCACAAGCTCTGTTGCTAATGGGCTGATTTGTCTGCTGGGAATTTGTTTCAATTTACGCCTTCTTTATGCGTGTTACCGCAATTGGCTGCGACACACAACGATTCACCATCGTTATTTATATCAAAGTCAGCTTTATTGTCAAATATGCTAATATGCATGACATACAGCTCAGATGAAATTACTGTCCTCTCAGACCCAGCGTGCAAGGCTTTATCAAACATAATAAACACGAAAACACCAATTTATATAGTTTTCCTTCTAATTTCGCGATCAACACTGTGTTTTCAGATTTAAAAAAGTACCCAAAATGCATTGTGTGTCACTTTCTTTTTCGGGCGTTCCCTCCGTGATGTCACTTAGGGCATCGTCATCAACTCGAAAACAAGACTTCCTGAATATTCAGCGCGAGTCTTAAAACGTAAAATATAGCTATATGCGGTGGAATCTTTGCAAAATGCGCTTAGTAGAAATCATTTGAAGTGATTTTACAAATTATGGACACAACTTGTCCGGATGTGTCGGTTGTCCTTTAAGCTTTGTAAAATAAACTAATACAGCTCACTAATGGAGTTGATGCTTAGCACACCAATGGATGTAAAGTATAGAAAGTAGTATGTCATTCATGTCCAATTCTGTAATGGTGGTTCACTATGTGGCACAGCTTCGGTACCCATCCATTTCATTTTCAATCGCAGGGCACACACAGAGACAAACAACCATTCCCTCTCACACTCACACAGAGGGACAATTTGGAGTGTTCAATCAACCTGCCATGCATGTTTTTGGAATGTGAGAGGAAACCGGATAAAACCCACGCGGGTCCGGGTACAACGTGCAAACTTCACACAGGGAGGCCGAAGCAGGACTCAAACTCGCAACCTGTGCACTGTGTATGCTAACCACTCCACTACCGGATCGCCCAGCTTCGGTATTCAATTTAATTACAGTGATACCTTGGTTTACGAACTTAATTTGTTCCCAGACAGAGCGTGTAAGGCGAATAGTGTGTATCCCAAAAATTAATTTCCCATCTGAAACCATTAAAATGAGAATAATTCGTTCCCAGGTCCCCATAAAACATAATTTTCTACTTTCTAAGCCTTAAAATTACACAAAATATACCTTATTTTATGTATAATAAATGTGCTATGGTATTATAATTAAAGAAATAAACTGTACTGTATATTAAAGTCATTTTATTTACCTTTGTGATGGTCGTTGATGGCTTGATGGATGGCCGCTTTCATTAGCATTAAACACTTGAGGAACGTAGGCTTCTTCTGTTCACCATCTTGAGGAATAATCCCTTGTAGGTGCTTTCTCTGCGATAATTTTACCTTGTTCCTCATCAATTGTGTTCTGGTTAGCTGGGTTGATACCTTTTTGCATAAAGTGTACAGATGGCTTGTGCAAGTTTTTGTGGAGCCTGATTGATGGGATATTTTAACCTTGCAGTCTACACTCTGCTTTTGAACTATCAAAGTTGAAACAAGTCTAAATTTTACTGTTTTGTATCCATTTTCTCACTCTCTCTCTCTGTCGTCTGCCTGTCTCTTTAATGTTTAAACCACCTTCCCTCACTGCTGCGTTCTTGACCAATCATGTGGCTTTAACCGAACACTGGGGACGGGAATAGAGGACCAAAACAAACCGGCTGCCATTATCTTTTAGGAGAAAGGCTCGTTTGCAAACGACATCACTCATTGTGGCAGCTCCGTGTGTATCCCGAAAAATAGTTTGTCTGCCAAGTTAAAATTTTCATAAATTTAACGTTCGTTAACCGAAAAGTTCGTAAGCAAAGGGGTTTCTAAACCGAGGTATCACTGTACTGTCATTTTCAATGTGGAGATTGTAATAAGTAAACAGTCTCCTAAAAGTCTTTGTTTCTGTCCAACTTTGTGTACAATTAATGATCAAGCATGTTTTCATAGAAAAGTACAAATTTTTATTTTTATTCTTTGTACAAAGAACTGTTTACCCAAGTTTTTTAAACAAAAATATAACAGCTTCTCATTGACGTATACTGAAAAAAAATTCAACAAAGTATAAAACACCAACAATTGTAGAGACAGAAAAGCAGACCAAAATGAACAAAAAATGCCATTGTAAAAAGTGTACTTAAAAAGAAGGCAAAAAAAGGAACTTCCTCATTATTGTTTCAGGCAATCGAGGACAGCAAGTGCTTTACACCAAAATAGCTCAAAATTCACTGAAAGGCATCAGTGCTGAAATCATATGTGTACTGTACAATTCTTTTTTTGTTAAAAAAATCTTATTTCTCAGTCCACCCACCAAAAGTCCAGTTTGACTTTAGGCTACCTTATATTTAACAGAATTCCACCCACCCCTCTTTGACACTATAAACAACCCCTTTTACATCGCGTGGACTAAACTAGTCGAACCAGACGCAACATTGATGTTAGATTATGAGCAGTGGCATCCACATACTTACTAAAACCCTTTTCACGTTCAACATGTTTGTCAAAACCAAAAAAAAGACACTTCCTGTTACACAACACGTTAGTAAGTAACATGCATTCAACAGAACCTAGCGAGATGAAAAGACAATTCCAAACACATGGAATGTTTACAGCATCAAGTTGTGTTTGTGGAAATTTAAAACGAAAGCGTTCCAGTTGAAAAGGAAAACCAAGATGCATAAACGCCACAACACGTCTGTGTAAACTCTCAGTCGTACAGGAGTGGTCCATCGATGAAAAGGTTTCTTCAGCCGTCATCTGTACTTTTTTTGAAGGTGTCGGACGTTTCGCTCCTTATCCAAAAGGCTTTGTCAGCAAACTAAAGTGTTTTGCTGGTAGTTTCGACCCTATATATGTATATCCCTACTGTCCCATCTACGACAGTGAGGTTAAAATCTTAGCGAAAGAAAATTGATGGTTTGAAAGGGGAGTAAAAGAAGCTATTTTCATAAAACAGCAAAACCCTTCACTAAATCGACATGGTGGGGTGAGGTTCAATTTGTATCGTTCGTACAACAGACTTCTTAGGCAACATAGGCTTAGTTATGCTGATGAGGTGATACCAGAGCAAATGGGGCAATCAGGCCAGTCGTAGACCCCATACTCAGGCAGGACAATAGAAGTAATCAGTAAGGACAATAGAAGTATTGGCTTAGTAACATAGGCTTAGTTATGCTGATGATGTGATACCAAATCAACATTTTTAGTTCACTGACGAAGCCTCTTGGATAAGAAGAGAAGCGTCTGACACCTTCAAAGAAGTACAGATGACGACTGAAGAAACCTTCTCATACCACAACATGAAGCAATTCAGAGAATTGACCAGAGCTCATTTTTGGACCATTACGGTGTCTTTGTGTCTTTCACAACACTGCCAAATTTTCAATTCTTTCCCAGCACAATGACATAAACCTAATTTGGTCGTGTGGAAATGACTTTGGCCACACTTGAAAACGTTCAGCTCAGTTGTAGACAGCAGAGCATAATGTTGACAAACAGCACCTTGTTAAGAACAATATAATGACCGACCTTCTTTTATACAAGCGTGTCACAATTAGCATGTTGGTGTGACCTATTAGCGGTGCATAGTAATCTTCACCTCGTGTATAAATTGGCTGAAGATGTAATTGCATAAATAGCAAAGACTCAAGTGCATAGTCACTGAAAACAAGAAACCAAGATCTGAAGTTGCGACTGGAAGTCTTTGGTGGAAAATGTGACATTGTCATGCAGACTATAACATTGACTGTGTTTTATAAGGAAGAGCATTAGGACCAGATTGAAAAACATTTTTTAGAGATG
The DNA here is from genome assembly GCF_051943395.1 of Hippocampus bargibanti. Lineage (NCBI taxonomy): Eukaryota > Metazoa > Chordata > Actinopteri > Syngnathiformes > Syngnathidae > Hippocampus > Hippocampus bargibanti. The sequence continues at coordinate 23,038,365 of NC_142743.1, forward strand.
GGGTATTATTCTGAGGAAAAAAAAGACAAATTTACTAGATTTAAACTCGCAAATTTGCTAGATTCGAACTCGCAAATTTGCTAGATTCGAACTTGCAAATTTGCTAGATTCGAACTCGCAAATTTGCTAGGTTCAAACTTGCAAATTTGCTAGATTCAAACTCGCAAATTTGCTAGGTTCAAACTCGTAAATTTGCTAGGTTCAAACTCGCAAATTTGCTAGATTGAAAGTGACAAATTTGCTAGATTCAAATTCGCAAATCTATGAGATTTAAAGTGACAAATTTGCTAGATTCAAATTCGCAAATCTATGAGATTTAAAGTGACAAATTTGCTAGATTCAAATTCGCAAATGTGCTAGATTTAAATTCACAAATTTGCTAGATTCAAATTCGCAAATCTGCTAGATTCAAAGTCACAAATTTGCTAGATACAAACTCACAAATTTGCTACATTCAAACTCGCAAATTTGCTAGATTAAAGGTCGCAAATTTGCTCGATTCAAACTCGCAAATTTGCTCGATTCAAACTCGCAAATTTGCTAGATTCAAACTCACAAATTTGCTACATTCAAACTCGCAAATTTGCTAGATTCAAACTCGCAAATTTGCTAGATTCAAACTCGCAAATTTGCTAGATTCAAACTCGTCTGTGTAAGCTCTCAGTCGTACAGGAGTGGTCCATCGATGAGAAGGTTTCTTCAGCCGTCATCTGTACAAAAGTGAAGGTTTCGGACGTTTCGCGAAGGCGAAACGTCCGAAACCTTCACTTTTGTACAGATGACGGCTGAAGAAACCTTCTCATCGATAGATTCAAACTCGCAAATTTGCTAGATTCAAACTCGCAAATTTGCTAGATTAAACGTCGCAAATTTGCTCGATTCAAACTCGCAAATTTGCTAGATTCAAACTCGTAAATTTGCTCGATTCAAACTCGAAAATTTGCTAGGTTCAAACTCGCAAATTTGCTAGATTCAAACTTGCAAATTTGCTCGATTTAAACGTTGAAAACAAAACTTTTGGAGTTTGAGCTACATCATTCGGTCGTGCGTTGGGTTAGCACCCTAATGCTCTTGCTTCGCTGACGAGTTTCAAACTCACAAATTTGCTAGATATAAAACGGTTTTCTGATGTCAGTTACGGTGTCGGTTGTCCTTTAAACCACAAGAGCTACAAAGACTAGCGCTTCACTACAGGAAGTTGTAGCATTGGAGACATTTTTTTTTGTTTTTTTTTAAGTAGTCAAAACTTCTGGATGGAATCTTACAGTGAGATGGTGTTAAGTGTTTGTGAGTTCACGGCACAATCAGTTCATTGAGCAATCCTCTCCCTCTGTGTTTGTGTCGGTGTCTGAGCAAGCTGTGTCCATGGCGACATGAGCCGGGCTCACAATGACAGCTCGTCTTTGCTCCTCTTCTGCGCTTGCTCTTCTCTCTTGGGTGCGCTCGATGTGATGAATAGCCTGAAAGAAGCAAACGGTTATTAGCCACGATGAACCTCCACAATCGAATGGGCTTTGCTATCAAAACATTGTTTATATCACAGGTGTCAAAGTCAAGGCCCCGGGGGCCAAATCCGGCCCGCCACATCACTTTTCTCGGCCCGCGAAAGCAAATCAAACCTGTGAGCAACTTTGATGCTTATTAAAATCCTAACCAATTTTCATATTTTTGGATGTAAACCACAATAAGAGTCATTATTGCGTCGTACAGGGATTCATAGTGTCATTCGTCATGGTGAGGCAACTTTTGAGACATGAAAGAAGAACTTCACCTCCATTTTGTACAACTAAAGCTAACTAGCTAGCGTTTAGAAATGAAGGAAAAAGGACACCCATTTCATGGTAAGATAAGAGCATTGATATAAAAAGGTGAGTAGTTTTACTTTATTTGAATGTTATTGTGCCAATGACCATTTTATATTTGAGTTAGTGGTGTTACACTTCCGGGTTGAGTGAACGCTGGCGCATCTGGCTGCCGCTGCTCACCCGCAGAAAAAAAAATGTTCGTATCTTATGCCTGTAGTGTCCATGAGAGTTTTGAAAGGCGCTTATAAATGCAATTATTATTATTATTATTATTATTATTATTTAATAGCTCTTAATGTGGACACAGAACAATTCGTTTTTATGATACAACTCATGTATTGGACGCTAATCAACTGTGCCTGTCTTATGGAAAAGACGCAAAGGACATACCTGCACAATGGTGTCCAGGTTTTGTCTCGACGTGGACATGGTACTGTTGTGGAGAGATGAGCTCATGGTTACCACGGCGACATGGTGATGGGGTTGCTGGGTTAGTGTCGGCGCCGGCACGATGACTGTTGGGTGGTAAGTAGAGGCGATGGGCGTGGGAGAGGTCTCCACCTGAAAACACGCACAAATCAACCTCGGTAACATTCTTCTCATTTTAATGCTTTCCTATGGGAAATTGATGTTTGGAATACACACTTACACACACTTTCTGGGAACCAATTAAGTTCGTAAGCCAAGGTATCACTGTACTTCTAATTTGTGGTTTGTAGTAAAATAATTCACATTTTCTAATCACTCGAGTCTTTTGGGATACATGTGGATTGTCCATGTAATCGTGTACGTGACCAACCTTTGGACTGTGAAGCGGTCTGTCTGCTGCTTGGATTTGTTGTAACCGCAACAGAGTCTGGCTCTGGAGCTGTGCGTGCTCCTCGTCCACCTGTTGGGTGATGACTCTGAGGCGTTCCGGGTGCCCTTGGGTGTCCGGAGAGCGCACCTGAATCCAAACAAATGGAAGCAAGCTGTAGTGAGGCAAATGTGCCAGATCCAAGCTATTTTACATTCAAAAGAAATCAGTTGCAAAATACAGACAATAACGACATAGAAACGTGTAACAATACCATAAATTAAATAGGAGGATTGACAATCCCTCCATAGCCGCTATTTGATGCTCTGTACAGGTAACATCCGACTTACGACCACCCGTACTTACGACCACGACCGCTAGACCCAATTTTTTTTATTTTAATGATACACCTGGCACCGCAACCCGCTAACAGCCCGGCAACGCTCTGGATCGCCGCGACGAGAACGCTGCGTCAGGCCCACCGCCGGTGCCGCCGCCTCTTTGAGACAATTCGTTCTGCTTTGGGCCGCGTTGGCGCGGAGAGAGCAACCGGTAGAACGCCGGCGACCCAGACCCTCGCCCGCCCCCATGGTGTCCCAATCAGATCGTTTGCAAGTCATTAAGCACCGAGTCTCTATTCAGCATTTTGAATGGATTTCGACTTACGACCATTTTGAGTGTTGACAGTTTGGTCGGAACGGAACCCGGTCGTAAGTCGGATGTTACCTGTATATAGTAAGTTGGCCATTATGGTGTGTTGTTCAAGCGCAAAGTGACTATAGATTAGATTGTCCCCTGTATTGTGTCTTTGGTATATCCCATAATGCACCTTCAAAAGAACAGTGATGGATAGCTTTAAGGACAACCCACACCATTTTTTTTTTGTTTCCTAACTGATATTAGAAAAACGTTTTATAGCATCTAAAATACCCAAAACATGCAGGCTGATATTTTTAGTCAAGTGCAAAACACCAATCAAATTGACTTAAGGTGTCCCAAATCTACTTCAAAATGACCCCGGAAATGGCAAGTTTCAGAAGGTCCCGCCCCCTTGTTCGTGACGTCACGCCAGGACGTCTTGCTTTGCTCTAGAATCAAAACAATGGCTTCAGATTCTGAGACGATGCTTTCTTGTTACTCATCCAGTTATGAATATGATTCAAATAGTTCTGAAGAGGAAAGCACAAGAAAAACGCAACTTGTCCGCAGGTGTCGGTTGTCCTTTAAGCGACATGGCAAAATGATCTGCACATGTGTTAATATGGCACATGCACATTTCTCAGCATTTTGTGCACGATGTGGGTATTACCAAACGATGTCGTTCAATGTTATGTTCACCTGCTCCTCCAGCTGTAAGCGAACAGAACGTTCTCGGTCCAGCTGCTGCCGTAATTCCAGCATTTCCCTCCTCAACTCCTCCATCTTCTCCTCATCTAGAGTGTCAGGTGAGCCAATGCCTTCATCCTTCTCCTCCGCTCGCCTCCTCTTGGGCGAGGAACCAATTAACTCCTGCAGTTACAATGCGGGGACGGCGTAAGACAACAGTCACACACACACACCATACATTGACATAAAGGACAACCGACACGGACTGCGTCCATAATTTGTAAAATCACCTCAAATGACTTCTACTCAGCGTATTTGACATAGATTCCGCTGCATATACAGTAAAGTCTCGTTATATCGATATTCTCGGGAGTCGGACAAAATATCAATATAACCGGACTATCGATATATCCGATCCTGCGGGCATGTAATTTTCTCCTTGGGTTCATAGAAATAGTATCGTAATAAGCAGTACTATCGATATAACAAGACTTTACTGTAGCTATATTTTACGTTTTAAGACTCTCGCTGAATATTCAGGAAGTCTTGTTTTCGAGTTGATGACGATTCCCTAAGTGATGTCACGGAGGGAACGCCCCTGATCGAGAAAACGACACACAATGCTTTTTGGGTACTTTTTTTCATCTGAAAACACTGCGTTGATCGCGAAATTAGAAGGAAAACTACATAAATAACGCGATGGTGAGGCAGCAGATTGTGGTAACACGCATAAAGAAGGTGTAAGTTGACACAAATTCCCAGCAGACAAATCAGCCCATTTCCAACTGAGCTTGTGCGCCATCTTGTGCATTTTCTGGGACGCTACATTGGAGTCCAAACGGCTCGAATTGATACGGAAGGACTTCTTTAATCGATTGCAAACATTTATGCTTTCCTCTTCAGAACTATTTGAATCACATTCATAACTGGATGAGTAACAAGAAAGCACCTTCTCCGAATCTGAACTATCTGAAGCCATTGTTTTGATTCTGGAGCAAGGCAGTTTGTGAAGGAGTATCGTGGCGTGATGTCACGAACAAGGGGGCGGGACTATCTGAATCTGCCCAGTTCCAAGCTCATTTTGTGGTGGTTTTGGGACACTTTAAGTCATTTTTATTGTGTTTAGGGTATTTTAGATCCTATAAAACATTTTTCTAATGTAAGTTACGAAACAAAAAAATGATGTCGGTTGTCCTTTAAAGATAAAATTTTTTTTGGACAATATCATAAAGTTAAAATGCCTGAGAGACGATGTAGGGGCAGCGGGGCGTACCTCTATGAAGCGTTTGAGCTGGTTGTTCTCTGACAAGAGCTGCGTCTTTTCCTGCTCCAGGGTGAAGATGTAGTCTGCTGTCTGTTGCAAGATGGCTGCCTATAAAAAGACGCAAAAGTGAATACGCCACGCGGAACGGATGAGATGAGTGTGCCACGCACTTATGTTACATTTTTTAAAGATGATCAAGTGTTTCTGATAACAACCATTCCATATCACATCATGCGCACATGCATATACAGTGATATCTTTGCTTACTAACTTAATTGGTTCCCAGAAAGTGTGTGTGTAAGGTGAAGTGTGTATTACAAACATTAATTTCCCATAGGAAACCATTGAAATGAGAATAATCCGTTCCCTGGTCCCCATAAAACATAATTTTCAACTAAATAAAACCACGCAATATACGATATTTTATGTATAACAAATGTGCTATGGTATTGTAATTAATGAAATAAACTGTACTGTATAATAAAGTTGTTTTATTTACCTTTGTGATGGTCGTTGATGGCTTGATGGAATGGATAGCTTTTTGCATAAAGTGTCTCAAGGAGCTCTGGGTTGTACATCTTAGAAGTTGTTACATTGCATAAGCAACAGATGCAGGCAGACACACTAGAAACTTCCCTTGCTTGTATGTTCTCGACAAATTGTACAGATGGCTTGTGCGGGTTATTTGTAGAGCCTGATTGATGGGATATTTTAACCTTGCAGTCTACACTCTGCCTTTGTTTTTTTTCACCTTAGTTTTTTTGTTTCAAGCTCTATCGTCTCCATTTCGTGTGTTTGTGTTTCTGTAACCCTCCCCCCGCTCACTACTGCGTGTATCCCCTCCCTCCTCTACCACGGATCTTGACCAATCATGTGCGGCTTTAACCGAAGACTGAGGCCGGAGAATAGAGGGTAAAAAAAAAGCCAGCTGCCATTTCAGGAGCTCCAAGAACCGGCTCGTTCGCGAACTCATCACTCATTGTGGCGCTCCATCTGTTTCCCGAAAAATAGTTCAAGATGATATTCTCGCTAATTTAACGTTCGTAAGGCAAAAAGTTTGTTAGCTAAAGCGTTCGTAAGCCGAGGTATCACTGTACACAGTTTTCTCTGTGGTGGATTTTCACCGATTGGATTGTGGGTTAAGATGTTCAAATATATGACCACGTGCCTTGCTTAGTTTCTCCCCATCTGTGTGAGGCAGGAGAGTTTTCAGGGACTGGAAGCCCGCATTGATGCTCTGCATGCGCCGCCGCTCATTGCTGTTAGCGATTTCGCGTCGGATTCGCCTTTCCTGGTCTTGTGCCGTCTCTGGACTGAAGGGAATGTTGGCCAGACTAAGAAATAGTGACAGAACAGAGGAAATCTTTTTCATAAGAGATTGGGAGAATCTGCTCGGAGTAACATCACAATAAATTTCAATAATAATAATAATACATGACATTTTAAGCGCCTTTCAAAGCTCTCAAGGACACTTTACAGTCACAGACAAGCATAGGTACTATAATCAATAAAATACAATCACAAATAGAATACAATAAAATACAATTGTAAATAGAAACAATAGATAGAGCTACACAGAAAATGCTATTTTAAATAGGTGGGTTTAGAGATGGGATTTGAAGGTGGGAAGAGAATTGATGTTATGAATGTTGGGAGGAAGTGAGTTCCGGAGTTTGGGGGCAGAGCAGCTGAAAGCTCTGTCCCCCATCGTGCTGAGACAGGCAAGGGGGCACACAGAGGTGGAGGGAGGAAGAGGATCTGAGGGAACGAGAGGGAATAGAAATTTGAAGAAGTTCAGATAGGTATGTTCGGGCAAGGTTATGGATAGCTTCAAATGTAAAAAGAAGTGGTGTTGTATTTGTTTCGGCACAAAATGTGTCATTAGCCTGTCCAGGTGTGCTTATTGTGTCCGGGGGGGGGGGGGGGGGGGTCCTTCTTGAGCTAGCATCAGTGTTTCAAAACTAGTGAGACCTCAACTTACGAACTTAATTGGTTCCCAGACAGAGTGTGTAAGGCGAAAAGTGTGTATCTCAAAAACAAAATTCCCATAGGAAACCATTAAAATGGGAATAATCAGTTCCCAGGTTTCCATAAAATATACTTTTCAACTAAGTAAGCCTTAAAACTCCACACAACATACCTTATTCTATGTATAATAAATGTGCTATTGTATTGTAATGAAAGAAATACACTGCACAGTATAATAAAGTCACTTTATTTACATTTGTGATGGTCATTGATGGCTTGATGGAATGGCGTTGGAGGTCAAAGGGAATTGCTGTTTGGAAGGAGAGGTGCATTACATGAGGACTGTAATTAAAGAAATAAACTGTGCTGTAAAATAAAGTTTTTTGACCTTTTTGATGGTCGTTGATGGCTTATGGAAGGAGAGTCACCTTCCATAAGGTCTGTTGGTAACTTAACCTCTGGTGCTGTTCGGTCGTGTGCTTCCGCCGAAGATCACTCCGCCAGCCGTGGTGGGTGTGTATTATGAAAATAGTGCTTATTATAAGGTTTAATTTTCATAAATTTGACGTTTGTAAGATGAAAAGTTTGCAAGATAAGGTGTTTGTAAGTTGAGGTCTCACTGTATATAATACATCTTTTAGTACGATACGCCCTTATTCACAAAAATGTCGTTCCGGGGCTTCTGAATTGCAAAGTTACAAACGAGCTCGGCTGTTGTTTGTTGCTTCTGCTTTGGCCGCCAGCAGCTGCGCACCGACAACATGGCCGCCTGAGAGCGCATCGGCCAGCTGGTAGCAGCACAGTGAAATGTGACTCCTCCACTCCGGTACACGCTAAACGTAGCCGCGGTAGGCAGGCAGCAAGCAGAAGGCCCCCGGGCACCGAGGAGAACAATGCTTTCCACCGTTAGCGCCGAGCGAACTGCCAATGGTCGCTACTGCACCCCAACGCGCACAAAATATATTAATAATAACAGATTAAATGATAGCCCGACGAGTGTGCCCGCTAAACCGACAAAGCCCAGTCGAGGCTTTTAATCGTGGCGTGAACGTAGTTGGAAATTTGTCACGCTGTGTTAGCTTGACGAGTTAGCAACACAAACGCGGCTAACTGCTTTGCAACATAAACGTAAAAGCCACACTAATTATCTGTTATGAATGGTCGGAAAGGCCACGGGATAATGTTAACAATACAAACTGGTCACAAAATGCATATTTGATACCCCGAATTTAGTTGCGAATCGCCAGACTGGCGAACACGTTAAACCACCACGTGCTCGACTCCCTGTGCCATGTATCGATTTCAGTTTGGTTCATTTACATAATTTACGAGTGAATGCCCCTTTAATGCGTCTTGCAGGGTAAAGCTTGACTCTACCGCTGACGAATGACATGAAAAGTGCATCTCGTGACAGCCTCCGCTCGCACGGAAAGACTGCAGATCAGGTAGTAATCCGCCACTTTGTACAACCTTGCTGGCAAACTATCGCATGCTAGCAGCTAACGGCTAACCCGTAGTCGATCCCGCATCGCAACATTCACAACGTGCTTCTTTGAAACGTACCTGCACAATCCTCCGATAACATCCTTCTCGGTCTTTTTGAACTGCTGCAGGTTTGGTATCTTCTCTGTCGGCATCGTGAAATATTCCATGCTTTCTAAACCGCCCCCCGCTGAAACGCGTGTTTTGCCCTCTCTCCCACCCACTTCTCTCCCTCGGTGGGGGAAAAAAAATAACGACTGTTGCAGGAAACGCACTAGTATATTCTAGCAGTCACTCACACGCAAGACGCGTAGTGATGCAAAGAAAAAGGGGTTGAAAAACAAAGTTGTATCTGTCCACAGCTGATGGGGTTCCCTCCAAAGCGTGTTGAGTACGTGCGCGCGCGTGTCATTTGCCTCCGCCTACTACGTGTTTGTGTCTGTCTGTTCCCAACGCCCACCCGAGTGATTGTGTACGTGCGTGCGTGTACGTGCAGCTGATCTGTGCGAGGCGGGAAACAGCTGGTTGGAATCAGGCTTCTTCCGGCAAGACAAACAACATGGCAGCAGTGGAGAAGAGAGCAGCAAGTGCCCCGTGAAAGACCACAGCCGCTTCTGGATTTCACGGTGGAGCACCTCAGCGGCGCGGCAGGCGTTCGTCTACAGATAAGTTGACAAAATGGATGTGGACAACACAGTGATACCTTGGCTTACGAACTTAATTGGTTCCCAGACAGATTGTGTAAGGCGAAAAGTGTGTATAGTATCACAAAAATTAGTTTCCCATAGGATACCATTAAAATGAGAATAATCCGTTCCCAAGTCTCCATAAAATATAATTTTCTACATTCTAAGCCTTAAAATTACACAAAATATACCTTATTTTATGTATAATAAATGTCCTGTGGTATTATAATTAAATAACTAAACTGTACTATATAATAAAGTCATTTTATTTACCTTTGTGATGGTCGTTGATGGCTTGATGGAATGGAGTGGCCGATTTCATCAGCATTAAACACTTGATGAGGAACGTAGCCTTCTTCTTTCACCATCTTGAGGAATGATCCCTTGTAGGTGCTTTCTCTGCGATAATTTTACCTAGTTCCTCATCAATTGTGTTCTGTTTAGCTGGGTTGATAGCTTTTTGCATCAAGTGTACAGATGGCTAGTGCGGGTTATTTGTGAAGCCTGATTGATGGGTTATTTTAATCTTGCAGTCTACACTCTGCTTTTATCAAAGTTCAAACGAGTCCAAATGTCACTGTTTTCTATCCATTTTCTCACTCTCTCTCTCTGTCGTCTGCCTGTCTCTTCAATGTTTAACCCCCCCCCCCATCACTGCTGCATTCTTGACCAATCACGTGGCTTTAACCGGCGACTGGAGGCGGGGAATAGAGGACCAAAGCAATCCGGCTGCCATTTTGTTGTTCGAAGAATGGGCTCGTTCGCAAACGACACATCACTCATTGTGGCAGCTCCGTGTACAACATTGAATAGTGAGTACAATGTTAGTTATTTAAAGTTTTCATGTTGATAAACTTCCTCCCAACATTCGTAACATCAATTCTCCTCCCACCTTCAAGTCCCATCTCAAAACCCACCTATTTAAAATAGCCTTTTCTGCGTCGCTCTCTCTCTCTCTTGTTTCAATTTATAATTGTATTTTATTTATTGCATTCTATTTATGATTGTATTTTATTTATTATAGTACCTATGCTGTAAAGTGTCCTTGAGAACTTTGAAAAGGCGCTTAAAATGTAATTGTATTATTATTATTATTAGTAGTAGTAGTAGTAGTAGCTATTTATTTGCTATCTATTAGCTAGCTAGCTAGCTATCATCTGCCTAGCTGACTGGCTGTAAAATGTCTAGCTGGCAGCTATCTGGCTATCTATTAACTATTTATTTGCTATCCATTAGCTAGCTACCTAGCTTTCTATCTATTTGAGTTACTTCGGGGTTGAGTGAACACTGGCGTGTGTGGCTGCCGCTGCTCACCCACAGAAAGAAAATTATCCTGTGACTGTAAAGTGGCCTTGAGAGTTTTGAAAGGTGCTTAGAAATCAAATGTATTATTATTATTATATTATTAGTAGTATTATTATTATTACTCGATTGTATTGTAGAGGTTTGAAGTTCCTCAGGTAATGTATTGTAATATAAAGGTAACAATTTTTCCCCATTTTGGTAATAGCATCTATAAATAATGCACCTAGTACAATTAAAAATATAGATTTTTAATAGTCTTCATGATTTTTTTACAATTATTTCATCAAGCGTTTACAATTGGTTTTGAGGGCATTAAAACATCTATACATTGTACAATCACATCCTCTAGATAAATATGTCTCTTATGCCCCCAAAAAGATTCATGATACACATGATTTTTTTTTTTAATATATAAACATGACTAACCCCAAAATAAGTCCTTCCCCTTTTTTTATTGGGCATACTGCTAATCTCAAAATAAGATGCTGTATCAGATATTCAAGATGGACACATGCAGAAACATGAATTTACCAAGACAATAAAAATGCAGCCAATGTGTGCAGTTTTTGCTCAAATCTGTCATTTTTGATACTTGAGCACTACAAGATGGCCAACTGCACCCAGTGCCCCTTTAAAACTTGCACCAATCAAATGTAGCATATAAAATCAATCGCGATGGACTAAATACAGTGATACCGTGGCTTACGAACTTAATTGGTTGCCAGACAGAGTGTGTAAGGTGAAAAGTGTGTATCCCAAAAAATAAATTCCCATAGGAAACCATTAAAATGAGAATAATCCGTTCCAAGGTCCCCATAAAAGACAATTTTCTACTTTCTAATAATGCAGGAGCCTTAAAACTACACAAACAAATACATTATTTTATGTATAATAAATGTGCTATGGTATTCTAATTAAAGAAATAAACTACTGTATCATAAAATCATTTTATTTACCTTTGTGATGGTCGTTGATGGCTTGATGGAATGGAGTGACCGGTTTCATCAGCATTAAACACTTGATGAGGAACGTACCCTTCTTCTTTCACCATTTTGAGGAATGATCCCTTGTAGGTGCTTTCTCTGCGATAATTTTACCTAGTTCATCAATTGTGTTCTGTTTAGCTGGGTTAATAGCTTTTTGCAACAAGAGTACAGATGGCTCGTGCGGGTTATTTGTGGAGCTTGATTGATGGGAATTTTAACCTTGCAGTCTACACTCTTTGTTAGAAGAACAGGCTCATTCACAAACGACACATCACTCATTGTGGCAGCTCCGCGTGTATCCCGAAAAATAGTTTGTATGCCAAGGTAAAAATTTCATAAATTTAACGTTCGTAAACTGAAAAGTTCGTAAGCCAAGGAGTTCGTAAACCGAGGTATTACTGTATTCATATTGACAACATTGTTCACTTTGTTATTCCCGCAAATAATATATTTCTTTAAATGAAAGAGTCCACTGGAATGTTTGACGATGCCACGATAAACATTTTAAAAAGATACTTAATGCGCGACTCTCCTTCAGATGCTTCATGTTCTAAAGCTGCGCAGAGATGTGCCGTTCCTTCATTTGTACCGCATCCATACACTAATGGAGGAGGTTGGATGTTGTTGCCATGGAAAACAACAAAGCTCATTGAGCTGATGAGGATGTCGACACAAGTGGTTTGGTCCTCTTGGCAGCAAACTCCTCTACTGAAAATGTGTAGTTATACTAAAAAAAGGAATACAAAGTTAGTACGCTGACAGTACATATGGAAGGGTAATGAAATTAATCAGATGATCTTACCTCATTTTCAATGTCCTGCAGGGATTTTATACGGATGTTGTTGAGCTGGTAGTTAAGATGAGGATTCTGAGAGAGAGAGAGAGAGACAGCGCTAACTTGACATGATTCTGGAAGACCTTTGTCATGTAAGATATTACACAAACAAAACTTTTTGGCAAGCAGCAGAATTGACCACTCACGAAAAAAAAAATACATTGTGAAATACCGTAGCGTTTGGCTTGATATTAAACTTTGGGTGAAGACTGAAGGGCACTCCATCTAGTGCTGCAGATAATTGAAAGAAAGTGTATATTGTAGAAAATCAACATAAAAAAAAGAAATCCGCAAATTTACCGTTAACTGTGTAATCACCTGTGATTCCCTGGATGCTACCGTCAACTGGTTTGTTCACGGACTCCGTTCCGTGGAGGGAATGGCGCCTCTGGCTGAGTTTACCCTGAGGGACTTGAGGAGGATTGCTGCAGAAACACATTTCCACATCAAGATTCTTTTCCTTTCCTGACTTTCTGACCAAACCGTCGTAAGTCAAAATGGTCGTAAGTCGAAATCCATTCAAAATGTTGAATAGAGACTCAGAAGCTAAATGACTCGCAAACTCCTCTCTCACGGTCGATTGCTGTGCGAGAGTGAGATGCTGCTGGCTGGCCAAAATTGTCGTCAGCCTGCTAGCGTGTTGCGGTGCTAGGCGTAAAAATTCAAATTTTTTAAAATAGGGTCTGGAGGTCGTGGTCGTAAGTATGGGTGGTTGTAAGTCGGATGTTACCTGTAATCGCCAATTTTAGCAGATCATACTTTAATAAATTTAATTTCTAAGCGCCTTTCAAAACTCTCAAGGTCACTTTAAAGTCACAGGATAAGTTTTTTTTTCCTGTGGGTGAGCAGCGGCAGCCAATTGAAACATTTGTAAATGATACATGCAAGCATTTAAGATGTCATTGAAAACTGTTGATTATCCATGTCAATTATAAACACACGTTGCACCTTACAGCATACTTTGATGGTAGAAATAATTTATGAGCTAAACCGCAGTTGTACTGATAGCACGGTGACCTGAAATTGATGCCCAGAAACTCTGCACAGAAAAAGGTCTTCCAAACAACAAAACCGTACCTTGGTTTTAGAGGTTGGGGAGTGGATGGGAGCTCCAGCGAGAGCCTCCGGAGGTCCAAACTGACACTGCGGGGCTTAGCTTGCGGCGCGGAGCTGGTAAAATGACCCTTTCTACACCACAACACGTAGCCGTGGATGTCTCTGTGAATAACATGGATTGAACGGTACTTAAAAGTGCATCGTGAGGAGGAGCTGGATGAAGTAATAGTGCAGATGAATGTAGCGGATAGTATGGCACCTACCCGACATAAGTGTAGTGCTGTAACATCATTTTGCTTTTGGTTGTCAGTTTGATGTCCAAGACAGCCGTGTCCACACTCCCTACAGGGACGACGCGCACACATATGTGCTTCTTCTTCCAAACGGTGGCCTCTGCAGACAGAATATTAACAGAACAAAAATGGTTTTGAAGGATGTGTAAACAATGCCTCGTTGCAAAATACAGACTGGCTTCTTTGTTTTCAGTGTTATTTATCATACACATTTCATACGTTCGTTCAGCTAGCAGAACATTAACTACACTTGCACAACATACAGTACAGTGATACCTCGGTTTACAAACCCCTTGGCTTACGAACTTTTCGGTTTACAAACGTTACATTTATGAAAATTTTACCTTGGCATACAAATTTTAGCTTGCCATACGAACTTTTTTTCTTCCACAGAGCTGCCTCAATGAGTGATGTCGTTCGCGAATGAGCCCGTTCTTCTAAGAACAAAATGGCAGCCGACTGTTTTTGTCCTCTATTCCCCGCCCCCAGTCTTCGGTTAAAGCCACGTGATTGCTCAAGAACGCAGCAGTGAGGGGGGTGGTTTAAACATTAAAGAGACAGGCAGACGACGGAGTTTCAACTTTGACTGCAAGGTTAAAATATCCCATCAATCAGGCTCCACAAACAACCCGCACAAGCCATCAGTAACACTTGATGCAAAAAGCCATCAACCCAGCGAAACAGAACACAATTGATGAGGAACTAGATAAAATTATCACAGACAGAGAAAGCACCTGCAAGGGATCATTCCTCAAGATGGTGAAAGAAGAAGGCTATGTTCCTCATCAAGTGTTTAATGCTCATGAAACCGGCCACCCCATTCCATCAAGTCATCGACCATCACAAAGGTAAATAAAACGACTTTATTATACGGTACACTTTATTTCTTTAATTATAATACCATAGCACATTTATTATACGTAAAATAAGATATATTTTGTGTAGTTTTAAGGCTTAGAAAATTAGAAAGTAGAAAAATATGTTTTTTGGGGACCTGGGAACGGATTATTCTCATTTTAATGGTTTCCTATGGGAAATTAATATTTGGGATACACACACTTTTCGCCTTACACACCGTCTGGGAACCAATTAAGTTCGTAAGCTAAGGTATCACTGTATATAGCTTGAGAGTTCGGTACGTCTGAGCTACAAAAGCAGCAAAAAAATCTGTCAAGCTAATGATGAATAACTTAATGTCGATTATCGAATCTAATGGTCGGAGGTCTTAGTAACGCTGGCGCATGTGGCTGCCTCTGCTCACCCCAAGCCTATTACGTATGAATGATCTCATTGCTTCCCACCTCAATTTCCATGCATAAATGTACGTATGTGCCCATGCATACTTGGTTCCAGGTACTCCGTAATTAAGCAGTAGCCATGAGGAATGGCGTCCTTGTCAGTGATGAGCTGAATGTCTGACACAACCATGCCACCAGAAGTGGCCTTGCGGGAGAGAGACAGACAGAAATCTTTGATGTATTGTGGCAATGCGAATCATAAAGGAGATTGCTGAAAAGAGTGGGTGTGTTTTTCAGTTACCTTACTGTAACAAAGGTAATAACTATATCTCGTCGGGAAGCTGCGTGTGAAGTGTGCGTTTGCTCCGTTCTCTGTGATGTTGATCTGCAGATTGAAAGAGTGACAGTTAAAGGACAAGCGACACCATTTTTTTTGTTTCCTAACTGATATCAGGAAAATGTTTTATAGCATCTAAAATACCCAAAACACACAGGCTGATATTTTTAGTCAAATGCAACACATGAATAAAAATGACTTAAAGTGTCCCAAAACTGCCACAAAATGAGCTTGGAACTGGGCAGATTCAGAAAGTCCCACCCCCTTGTTCGTGACGTCACTATTGGTCACACACTGCCTTGCTCCAGAATCAAAACAATGGCTTCAGAGAGTTCAGATTGGGAGAAGATGCTTTCTTGTTACTCATCCAGTTATGAATATGATTCAAATAGTTCTGAAGAGGAAAGCATAAATATTTGCAATCGATTCAAGAAGTCCTTCCGTATCAATTGAACCATCAGGACTCCAATGTAGCGTCCCAGAAAATGCACAAGATGGCGCCCAAGCTCCGTTGGAAATGGGCTGATTTGTCTGCTGGGAATTTGTGTCAACTAGTATCAAATAGTAGTCTTGGTGCAACACACAACGATTCACCATCGCATTATTTATGTGTTTTCCTTCTAATTTCGCCATCAACACAAAGTTTTCAGACCAAACAAAGTACCCAAAATGCATTGTGTGTCACTTTCTCAGGGGCGTTCCTTCAGTGACGTCACGCCAGGCATCGTCATCAACTCGAAAACAAGACTTCCTGAATATTCAGCGTGAGTATTAAAACGTAAAATATAGCTATATGCGGTGGAATCTTTGTAAAATACACTCAGTAGAAGTCATTTGAAGTGATTTTACAAATTATGGACACAACTTGTCCGGAGGCGTCGGTTGTCCTATAAAGGTCTATGGAGGAATAAAAACTCAAGCACATGCAATTAAAAACGTGTAATCTGCTTCTCTGCTTATACCAAGGTGAAGTCTTTCGGGCAAGTGGAAATGTTGGATGTCCACGCCACTGCTGTCAGTGGCCGGATTGCCCCATGATCCATGGTGGCCATCTGAGGGGAAAAGGAAAAAAAAAAGACAGGGATGTATATCAAGAAGTATTATTATTATTATTATTATTTATTATTATTATTATAAAACTAAAGCTACTTTGCTGTTTTTAAAAAAAAAAATCCACCAGTAGTATCTTGTTGTTGTCAAGTGCCAAATAAGTAGCACAATAGGGTCTGTTAAAATAGTGAGAAAGCTCGTTATTTACAAACCACGAGCAGAAAAAAAAAAACTATCAAGACACAGTGCTCCCATTCATTCATTTAAAATAAGTGTGTTATGACTCGATGAAGCCAGACATGGAATTGCCGTGCCCATTCAGGACGAGTCATCATGAAGTCATGTTTCAAATTCCCCAGCAGTGCTTGACACTACTGTGTTTGATGATCTATTCATATTAAAATGAACATATTATGTATACCAAAAATATCAACAATATGCAGTACAGTGAACCCTCGTTTATCGCGGGAGATACGTTCCAAAAATAGCCCCCACGATAGGTGAAATTTGCGAAGTACAATGTCGTCAGCTTTTTTTTTTCAAAACGGTACATACTGCAGAATGAAACAAAAAATAAAACCTCTTTTTTTAATAGTTTAAAGAACGGTGTTGTAAAACAATATTTTGCTCCTGCGTCTTTTTCCACTGAAGGAATCTTTCTTCCGAGAGAAGAACATTGTTGTCGGTAGTTGTTGGCACTCTTTTTTTTTTTTTGCAAGATTTTTATAAACCGACATGGCGCGATTTCTAGAAGCAGAATGCACCATGAGCTGTTCAAAGCCAGTGTGTTTGATTTTATTCTGCTTTGTTTGCAATTTTGTTTCCTTTACTTTGTTTGCAGATTTGCATGCCATTAAGAAAAAAAAGTTTTTTTACAATGAAAAAAAAATCCGCGATGCACTGAAGCCGAGATAAGTGAACCGCGAAGTAGCGAGGGATCACTGTATATGTGCGAATTCACTGTGGCAGTAAACACGCGAAATTATTTGAAATGCGTCTTTAATTTGGTCGATTGTACTTGGATTATTCAAAGTAGATCTGATAAACAAAGTAAAACTAAATTGATGATATATTGATAAAATAATGTTTCATCTTAACTGTCACAATGAAAAGAAAAGGCATGTGTGGGACATTGACACGTACATCTTGGATGAAACAATATTGTCCTGCGTATGATTTTGAGATTTTTTTTCAGCTAGTTCAACTAATAGCAACGATATGATCAACATTGACTTAAAACAGTTTTCCACAACACTTTGTTTGATTTGCCCCAAGGTGGAGTTCGTCAAAAACAAACCGAACAAGTTGTTTTCCATACAAACGCGATCAACCGGTCTCAACTCAACAAGCAGTTGCGATTATTCGTGAAAACGTATTCGAAAATAAGTTAAAGGGGTGCCCCTCCATAAATTTCTCGCATCCACGACGACACTGACCTACCTGTAGAAAATCTTCACTTCTTCGATGTGCGATGATTTGTTCTCGAGCAGGGAAACAGTAATGGAGCGCAAAGTCTCTGCGTTTTAAGGTGTTTTTTCCCTGGTAAAAGCAGGAAGTCCTCATTTTGGATGAACTACAACTCCCACAAAACCTTCCATCCGGTGTTTAGTTGCTGACTGTTGACGCTAGATGGAAGCATGCAATCCATGATGGTACAGACTCCAGGACTTAATTTATAATACATTTCAAAACGCCTTTCAAAACTTTCAAGCAGTCACAGGATATTTTTTTCTGTGGGTGAGCAGCGGCAGCCACACGCGCCAGCGTCATGGTATATAACTGATATGAATAGCTGTCGAACCCTTACCAAGCTGGATAGATTTCCCCTTTCGTTAAAAATTAAACAATATCACGCTACAATTCAATTTAACAAGTGACAACTAATTGTTATGTAACAGTTAATTAGTAATGGTTATATTTTATTTATTAAAACAAGGGCCAGGAACCTTTTTGAGTAAGAGAGCCATAAAAGTAAAATATTTAGAAATGTTTTTTCAGTGAGAGCCACAAACGCACGGAAATACGCACGCACGTGTGACAGGTTAAAAAGTACCTTATTGAGTATTTTGGTTACAGCTAAAACGGGTTAAAAAGTATCTTGTTTAGTATTTTGGTTGCAGGTAAAAGAAATCCCATAGTTACATTGTTTTACAAATGGTATACATCTAAAATGTTTATTTAAACAAGGACAAGTTGCTTCGTTCAGTGTTTCGTGTCGGACCGATTTACATTGATGGACAACAACACACGCGCGGCCACTTTTCAACAAAATGTCAGAATGTATTATTGAAATTAACTTTGTGATAGGAATCACCGTTAACATGAATGGTTTTACGTTCCCCTTGATTGGTAATAATCCAGCCAAACGATCGGAATGAAAGTCAATTTACCGGGTCCATACGCGAAGTGACTGCTAGCTAGCCTGCACACGGCTCATTAGCTTCCACACTTGCTTTCTGCTGTCTCTCGCAGAAGTATATAATAATAATAATGCATTTCATTTACAGGTGCCTTTCAAAACTCTGAAGGACTTTGTAACCCTTTCCAGGTTTATAGAATTCCATTGAATGTAGTTCTCAACTTTTCATTAGTTTCTTTGAATCATGCCATCTTTTTTGGCACGCTTGGAGGTGTCAAGGTGGGGTGTGTTCAGTGAAAATTAACTAACCTTGCTCACAACTATAACTTGCGTCTGTCATGAAATACTGTATTCCCTGACGGCAGTAAAAGACAATATTTCTGTGTTCGAGCCTTTGACCACAGTGTCCGATCTAACATCTCTGACACACATATACTGTACATACAATACAATACCGTACCATACCGTACTGTTCCACACCATACCATACAATACAATACAATACAATGCCATACAATACAATACAATACAATACATCCTAATTTACATGACCAACAGTATACATTTTTTGGGGGGGAAAAAGTCACTAAATTGCGACTGGTGAGATTTTAGCCCGACAACAGCACTTTTAGAAAGCTCGAAATAGGAATAGGGAGGAGGTGAAGTGAGGGGTGAAAGGTTGACCGTGATTAGAACAGAAAGAGACAGCCGGACAGAACAGAAAGTGATTCAAAGTCTTTTTCTCTCCACATCATGGACTCATTGTCCTGTGCTTTGCTCCTCTTCTTTCTGCTGTGTTCAGGTAGTTGGGATTGTTTCTATTTGTTGTCTTTGACATGTGAGAAGGTGTTTCCATGTGTTTATCTTGAATTGGGTGGTTGATTAAAGGGTGGTTGCCTTAGCATTTCCAATTAGAAAGTTAAAAAATAAAAATGTAATAATAATATAAAATACTAATTGGAAAAAAAAGCAGAAGGATGTTTTTTAAACATAGACCTAAGCCACCTATTTCTTAACTTTCCTTGGTGGTGGCACAATCACAGGATTATATTGGCTAAAGTTATTAATGTCTCTTAATATTGTTTGAACCTTCAATAAACAATAACATTCAAATTTCAGCTAATTGTACGTAATCAGGTAATACATTTATATGCTCTTCTTGTTTTTGCTCAGTCATCAGAGTCACTTCTGTTGAATTGGTGTATTTACTCAGTCTGTTTGTTTTGGGTTGTTGTTAGTTTGCACTGGATTTTACTCCAGCCTGTTTAAAGGTTCACTGAGTTGCAGATGGAACATACGTGTTGTCGTGTGAGTACATGCTTGTGTGTGTGTGTGTGTGTGTGTGTGTGTGTGTGCGTGTTTCTGTATGATCATAGTCTTGTGAGGACCACTAACATTTTATACCAGACGTAGTCAGGGCATTTTTTGACAAGTGAGGACCTCTTGGCCGGTCGTCACAAGTTTTTCATTCTAAAGGATTCTAATATAAACATCTGTTAAAGTTTCAGAGAG
Organism: Hippocampus bargibanti; assembly: GCF_051943395.1. Lineage (NCBI taxonomy): Eukaryota > Metazoa > Chordata > Actinopteri > Syngnathiformes > Syngnathidae > Hippocampus > Hippocampus bargibanti. The sequence continues at coordinate 23,058,663 of NC_142743.1, forward strand.
GTCCTCACAAATTCACCCACAATAATTTTTTGGTGTGTATTTTAATTTCACTTGGATACACACATTTTTTTACTCACTGTATGTGTTTATGTGTGTGTGTGTGTGTGCTTGGTTAATGAGAGGAAAAAGTTAATACCACAAAAAGCAAAACAATATTTTAACCAAATTCACTACATGGGTGAGGACTTTGAATGTACCCATTCAGAAACCTCACTCCTGCTGTTATTTCAGTTTCAAGTCCACTTTTTATTGCTTTATTTTTAAAGAAGTTGAAGTGGGAAATGGGGTGACATTTAGTGTTCAAAGGTAACACTAGTTCTTCTTTAAACTTATCAGCAACGGTGGTCCTCACTCCTTATCTGGAGTTATCTGGACCTCACAAAACCATTGAAACAGGAATGTGTGTGTGTGTTTATGTTTGCGTGTGTGTGCATGCATGGAGTGAATGCTTTTTTTTCTCTCTCTGCCTAGCCACTGGTCAAGGTCCTGTGGTCTCAGTGGAGCCCCAAACAACTATTGTGCGTGAAGGGGACTCTGTCAGCCTGAGGTGCCAAGTGGGAAGCGGTGCTCATGTCACACAGCTGCAGTGGAAAAGAGCCAACAATCAAGCCTTAGCGGGTATGGAGTGTTGGCTTGCTTATCTTGTGCTTAATGTATCTTACAGAATCATATATATATACATATTTTTTTCCCTCCACCAGACAATGTTAAGATTGGCCCCAATGGTGTGGTGCTGACCATTGCTAATGCCAGACCTAATAACCATGGCGAGTACCAATGTGTGGCATCGGGCTCAGCAGGCTCCAGCATTGCTTCAGCTCAGATCAACATCAAATGTAAGCCGCTACACTGCTAACACAAACAAAATAGCTACATCTTAAGAAGCATTTAAAGAGTTAAAGAAGGATGTTTTCCTTGCGTTGTGTACCTAGATAGCTATCTGGGTGGCTTCCTAGCTAGCTATCTATTAGCTGTCTAACTAGCGAGCTCGCTATCTATTAGTTTTCTATTAGCTAGCTCGCTAACTTTCTATCTATTTGCGTTATAACTTCACCAACTCAACTGGAAAAAAAATGTTTACAAGAGGGCTAGTATAACGAACAAAAAATGTGTTTCCACAGAAGGTTTTACGCAAACTATGGATGGAGGGTTAGATGCGTAGTTTTCTTGAAAATATGCATCTCCAAATAGTACCACCTGAGTACTCTATGTGTAACATTGAAGTTTCCCCACTATGTGACGTTTTGCTTTTATGATGACCTCATCCTTGTGTGCTCCAGATCCTCCCAAAGTGCGTCTTTCACCAACTGGGCCGCTGAGGGTTAAAATTGGCGACCGGGTATCAGTGCAGTGTCGGGCAACAGGCAGGCCGCGGCCTAAGCTGAGCTGGAGACGCCAAGGGTCTTCTCTGCAGTTGCTTTCTCAGGAGATAGATGGTGTCGACACCATAGAAGTACAGTGATACCTCTGTTTACGAACTTTTCGGTTTACCAACGTTAAATGTATGAACATTTTACCTTGGCATACAAACTTTTTTTGGGATACACACGGAACTGCCACAATGAGTGATGTGTCGTTCGCGAACGAGCCCGTTCTCTTAACAAGAAAATGGCAGCCGACTGTTTTTGTCCTCTATTCCCCGACCCCAGTCTTCGGTTAAAGCCACGTGATTGGTCAAGAATGCAGCAGTGAGGGGTACTGGTTTAAACATTAAAGAGACAGGCAAACGACAGAGAGTGAGAAA